>NW_026125931.1:600000-764161 GCF_943737965.1 Phodopus roborovskii | reverse complement strand
AATATAATTTCAAGAAATTTGATAAAAATAAATCTGGAGAAGATTGGAACTTTTCTGCTACTTTCCTATTACATTTGGACAAGAGCACATGCCATCTATTTGCAGGACACTTTTCCAATGAGTCCTGTTTATGTTGTAGAAACTCAATGTAAGTATTCACATGTTTTCAAACATCTACAATCATGGTCACAACTGATAACTTTATTCCATTTTTTTTTTATTTTTCAAAATTCCACTGATGGTGTAAAAGAGAGG
Source organism: Phodopus roborovskii (assembly GCF_943737965.1). Classification (NCBI taxonomy): domain Eukaryota; kingdom Metazoa; phylum Chordata; class Mammalia; order Rodentia; family Cricetidae; genus Phodopus; species Phodopus roborovskii. Next base: position 763,906 of record NW_026125931.1, on the reverse strand, counting down.
CAAGGGGAGATAACTGGAGGAGAGGAGAGCAAAATTAATTTAAAAATGATAAACAAAAAATTCCACTCCAAGAGATTGGTTCAGCATGGAGAGTGGTGGGGTTATGTGTGGTTGTGTGTTTAGTTTTTTAGTTTGACATGAAATTTGAGGAAATAAGAGGGAGTGAGAGGAAAGAACACTTTAAATATATAGTTGGATCTTGTTCATTATTTTCTTCAGTCCCTTGGATTCTGTTTCACATTTTCCTAAGTGGCTGGATAACATTTGTTGAAGTTGACGATCCAAGAAATAGAGTATAATAAATAAATAACAAGACATTGAGCATGTATTACTATCTGATTTTGAATAAAGCACTCTCACACTCTTATATCTAGTATTTAAAAAGGAAATGTGCTGACATTTTAATGGGGTTTTGGAGTAGGAAAGTGATATGACATGTGGAAAACACTTATTGCAGATTATGAGTGTAATAAATAATGATACTTTATTATATACTCACTAGCTTGTGAAAAATAAGGCAGAAGCTACAAATTTAATTTTACATGCATATTCTCTAGCCAAGTACTGGACACACAGTAAGTGATCAATTATTTTTGAGTAAGTATATGAATGAGTGAAGTAAAGGGCATACCGTCCTTCCCCAAGTACAGAGAAGTCATATAGTTAGAATATCCATCAAATTCATGTGTTTAAAAAATTTCAGTCACAGCCATTTATAAGTAGCATTATTTTTCTCTTATTTGGCCAAAACATAAACATCATGGACAGGCAATTCATGAAATCACATCTTCATTTTACAATTTTATTTTGAAAGCAAGGCACCCCTTAACCTAGAGTCAGGATAGAGGGCCTAACCCCTACTCCAAATGACTTGACAGATTTAGATGACCCTTTAAGGAAGGCATCACGGTATATGTGGAGTGGGTGGGGTATTGGATGGGAGTGTAGTTGGAGGGCATGGGAGGGTGGAAGAGAGGGAGGGACAGAGAAGGAATTGGAATTGATATGTAAAATAAGAAAAATAAATAAACAAAAAAGAAAGCAAGGCGCTACTACATATACACATATGTAAACATATAAATGTATATATGATACACATGCATTCTAGTCTATCTTTGTGAAGCTTTTATCATATATACCTTTATGTTCAAAAATAAAAATTATTTTAGATGCATTATAAAGTTACAGTTAAGAAAGTATATTCATTATTAGAAATATATTTAATAGTTATACTATCAAATTTTCTAATATACTCCATAAAACTTAATGGTTTACTTTAATAATCTGATTGTGAATGCTTTGGCATAAAGCTTATCTAATTAAATTTTGTAGCATGAGTATATAATTTCTAGAAAATTCCAGACAGGCATAAGGTAGAAAAAATGACAAATGGACAAATTGATGGCTACACATGTGATAGATTAGAACAATATAGATAGATAGACAGACAGACAGACCAACAAATGACAGATGGATAAAAAATACTCAGTGTTTTGGTTGTTAGAGGATTACCAAGTAATACAAGTATAAAACTTCCATTATTCATCATTTTATGAAACAAAATGTTAAATATTAAGTGTGTTCAATGTTTCTCAGGCATAAAGCAGCATTATCAACCCTATTAAAATAAAATGTCTGCATCCAGTTATGACAGTACCATTTGTTGAAGATGCTTTCCTTTTACAATTTTATAATTTTAGCTTCTCTGTTAAAAATCAGGTGTTTGTATGTGTGTGGATTAATATCAGGGCTTTTAATTCAATTCCATTGGTCTGCCTGTCTGTTTTTGTGCCAATACCAAGCTGTTTCCATTACTATAGCTCTATAGTAGAACTTGAAGTCAGGGGTGGTGATGCCTCCTGAAGTTCCTTTTTTTTTTTTTTTTTTTTTTAAACAGGGTTGTTTTTAGCTATCCTAGGTCTTTTCTTTTTCCATATAAAGTTGAGTATTATTCTTCAATATCTGTAAAGAATTGTGCTGGAATTTTAATGGGGATTGCATTGAATGTGTAGATTGCTTTTGGTAAGATTGCATTTTTACTATGTTGATCCTACCTATCCAAGAGCATGGAATATGTTTTCATTTTCTGGTATCTTCTTGAATTTCTTGAAGACTTTTCACTTGTTTGGGAAGATGCCAAGATATTTTATGTTGTTTGTGGCTATTGTAAAGGTGATATTCCTCTTATTTCTTTCTCAACTTCTTTGTCGTCTGTATATAGTAGGGCTACCGATGTTTTTGAGTTTATCTTGTATCCTGCTCATTTGGTGAAGGTGTTTATCAGTTGTAGGAGTTCTCTGGTAGAGTTATTTGGATCACTTATGTAAACTGTCATATCATCTGCAAATAGTGAATGTTTGACTTCCTTTCCAATGTGTATCTCCTTTATCTCCTTATGTTTTTTTGTCTATTGCTCTAGCTAGTAGTTCAAGTACAATATTGAAGAGATATGGAGAGAGTGGGCAGCCTTGTCTTGCTCCTGATTTTAGAGGAGTCACATTTTCTCTCCATTTAGTTTGATGGGGGCTGTAGGCTTGCTGTATACTGCCTTTATTATGTTTAGGTGTGTTCCTGATATCCCTATTCTCTCTAAGACCGTTATTAATGGGTGTTGGATTTTCTCAAAGGCCTTTTCAGCATCTATTGAGATGATCATGTGGTTTTTCTTTTTCAGTTATTTATATGGTGGGTTACATAGATGGATTTTCGTATATTAACACATCCCTGCATCCCGGGGATGAGGCCTATTAGATCATGGTAGATGATTTTTCTGATTATGATCGTGGATTCGATTTGCAATTATTTCATTGTGTATTTTTGCATCAATGTTCACGAGGGAGACTGGTATGTAGTTCTATTTCTTAGTTGTGTATTTGTGTGATTTGGGTACCAAGGCAATTGTAGCCTCATAAAAAGAGTTTGGCGAAATCCAAAGAAAGAGCTGACCTGAGAAGTGGGAGCTCATGGCCCCCAGTTAGATAGCTGGGGAGCCAGTATAGGACTGAACCAGAACCCGGAATGTGGGTAACAGGAGGCCTGGGTTGTCTATGGGGCCTCTGGTGGTGGAACCAATATTAATCCCTACTTCAGGAATGGATTGTGGGAGCTCATACTCCCAGGGAAGGGTATTCTCTCAGCATAGATAGACCGGAGAAGGCCTGGCCCTGCTCCAAATGATGTGTCAGATTTTGATGCTCCCTCATGGAAGGCCTCACTCTACCCAGGGAGTGGATGGGGTTGGAACTGGGGTGGGTTCAGTGGTGGGCATGGGATATTGGGAGGGAGAGGCAACTGGGATTGATATGTAAAATAAGATTGTTTCTAATTCAAATAGAAATAAATAAAATATCTATTTGACATTACCACTCAGGTGGTTCATAGACATAAAACATTTAAAGTCCTTTGTAGAGATCTGTCAAACTTTCCCAATTCATCCATTTCTTACTCATTTAAATTAATGTCATCACATTACCTCTTCATGTTAATATCCTCAGCTATCAGCAGCCTATCCTGAATTCTACCTCAAGTCCTATGTCTCTATACAACTCACTAAAAAATTCTCATGTGCTACCAACAAAATTTGTCAGGATCCATAATTTACTATTTTCATTAACAATTTCATAAGGCAACTATTATTTCTCTACATCACAGATTTCATCAATACCAGCACCTGTGTTTCCAGTCCTATTTTCAAATCCATCCATTTTATGATTGTTCTCCATGGATGTTAATATTTTTGTCTTTTATTTTCCTATTAAACTATCTATAGACAGTTTATTCCATTATTACACTAAATAGGACAAAAGGCTACATTACAAAATGCCAGTTTTACTGAGATCTAAAATTTAATGCTGGCTATGTGACAGTGATCATGGAAAGAGCTCTTCTGGAAAAGAAAGCAGAACCTGTAGAAGACCTCATGAGGGAAAGTGCTTGATCAATTTGAAAACAAGTTGTAAAGGAGATGAAGTTTCATATTGAGAGTGAGAAAGTTGTTGGATATTATCTACAAGTGAATCTGAGTGGATGACATAAACGTGTTTATGTACAAATCCATGGATAATTACTATAGAAAGTGGCACCAATGTGTCTATAATAGATGATCAAGGAAATAAAGTTGAAACAAACCCAATCTATATGGAGGATGTTAAGGAAAATGAACATGAATAATTCTATGTGAATGAATGGGTCAGATGCATCAACAATAGTAAATGACTCTATTGTGGAATTAAGTAGAATGAGGACACTAAGAATAACATGTGAGAAAAGTCTGTTCAGGTGTGGCTATAGTCTTTAATATTTCTTCCTGAAAATATTCATTTAATTCATAAAATTTCAGCAAAGAAATTATTTTCTTTCTTGGTATGCATATCCAATCTTTAAGTAGATAAGGGAATTGTGGGGTGAAACATCTTCTAGAATTGGCTTTACACCAAGCATCTTTAATATAAAATAATCGGTGTACCAAGGTGTCATACTTGAGGAAATTATTTGCTAAGTCCCAATAAATTTCTCAAAATGACTTTCATTTAAAACCCAATATAAAAAGGGCTTTGTTTCTTTTTTATGTTTTTAAAATCATAGTACCCTAGTACCAGGTTTCTTCCTAAGCCCATAGTGGCTCTCTCTATTAAGATATATCTTTCAGTGCTCTTCCACTGCATCCTTCCCACCACCAACCATCCCAACTAAGACTCCTAACAATCAGGGAGAAGATGCCCAAACTGATCTACACCTATATTCAAATTGGTGAATATCTCAACTATCATTTTAGAGCCTTCATCCAGTAATTGATGGAATCAGATACCAAGATCCACAACCAAGAACTAGGGTGAGCGCTGGGAATCCCATTGAAGAGAGGGAGGAGGGAAATATGAGTAAGAGAGGTCAAGATCATGATGGAGAAATATACAAAGACTGCTGAACCATGCTCATGGGAACTCATGAATTCTAGACCTACAACTGCAGAGAATCCAGGTGACCAAACTAGCTAGACCCTCTGTATGTAGGAGCCAGTTGTGAAGCTTGAATTATCATAGGGGCCCCTGGAAGACTTGTTGGAGCCCATTACCTATGGTGGGATACCATGCTCAGTGGCAGTAAGACCACGATATATTCCCAGTATATGAGCTAGTGTGTTGGAGCCTACTCCCCATGGTGGGATGCCATGCTCATCCTTAATGCATAGGAGATGGATCCCTGCCCCAAAATATCGTGCCATGGGAGCCCTTATCCATGAGGAGGAGTGTACTGGGGCTTGGCTGGGAGAACAGCAATGGGGTGGGAAGCCATGTGGCAGGGGAAACTGTGGTTGCAATGTAAAAGGAAATTAAAAGATAAAAACCATTGCACCTTCCTTGTTTATCGTGTTCAATGCTGAGGACACACTTTGTAACTATTGTGTGTGTGTGTGTGTGTGTGTGTGTGTGCGCGCGCGCGCGTGCGTGATTGTGTGTGGTGTCTTTCTAACTTCAATATATATGCTAAGCTTAATAATGAAGATACTTCATGTTTTTTTGTGATAGTTTAAAAAGACAATAGCCCCCATAGAGAGTGGCACTATTAAGAGATGTGGCTTTTTTGGAGTAGATATGGGCTTGTTGGATGGGTGACACTATGGGGTTGGCTTTGAAGTCTCCTATGCTCAAGCTAAGCCCAGTGTAGGACATAGACTCCTTTACAATGAATCAAGCAGTAGGACTCTCAGCTCCTCCAGTACCATATTTGTTACATATCACCATGTCCTACCATGCTGATAATGGACTGAACTTCTGAAAATGTAAGCTGCCACTTCAATTAAATGGTTTCCTTTATAAGGGTTGCCATAGTCATGGTGTCTCTTCAAAGCATTAGAAACACTATTACAATTCTCATTATTCATCACATTTGTGGCACTTTTCATTGTGTCAGTGCTATATTATAATCAGTGACATGAATATTTTCAGTAAACGATAAAGGGATACAATTTGATATTTCCTGTAGCAAAAGAGAAAACAAAAGATCCAGTTCATAAATATGTACACAATTTGGTTTTATAAGAAGACAAGTAGTTATCAATATCTTATACCATCCACCATAATTCAAATTCAGTAACTATTGGAGTATGTTTAATAATGTTTGTAAGAAGAATAATAAAAGTCTCTGTGTGTTTTTGACAGCAGTTGGACATAGTCAAAAAAGAAGCGTCAGGAAAAACATAAGTCATTCGAATAATTTAAAAGATCATTTTTGTTTTAAATTTCAGAGGCTGTGAGTAGTTCTCCCAGAAGACCTGAGTCCAATCCTCGGGACTCTCCCAAGGGTAAGTTGGAATTTAATTATTCAGAGTTTAACTTTTCTAAATGACATTAAAAAGAAACCTAGTTTTTCTTGGAGTGAGCAAACTTCTTTTATGGCAGAAAATAAGTATACAATGGGTCCTTAATGTCAATAATAAAAATGTAATAATATTATCAACTTGATCAAAAGGTATCTATTAACATGAGTGGGTAGACATTAAGATGTTCAACAAATGAAATTTCTGGCTAATGGTCCATTACTTACTAGAACAATTTCAAAAGGAGTGCATATTTTCTGAAGAAACAGTATGCATGTTTGACATCTTATTGCTTTCTATTCAGGGGTCATATTCTTGAGCTCAGGCAATACCCCATACAGCAATTTCAAGTAAGAACCTCCTACTGATTTCAAGTCACCTTCACACAAAGAGCACTTCCAGTTAGCATTGAAAGAGGGAGTATACCAAAAAGAAAATCTTGCATTTATCATCTGTCTCTCCATCAAAGAAAAAAAGCACACTTGATATTTGCTCACATTTTTCTAACTTTTTATTGTTTCTTTTTTTGTTTAAATTTTTTCATATTTGTCTTCAAATTATGTTTTAAATAAAACTGGTGTATTCATTTTGTAGCAAGTATCAGGAACCACTGGATTTTATAATCTTTCTGCTTCTTGATCCAAATTGTTCCTAGATCCTTAATTATAGATGTTTCATGGAGATGTGCAAAATGGACCAATACTCCATGGTCACATAGTCTCTGGATTTTAACCAGGTTTGGGCTTCTTTGACTAATGAATCTGGGGCTAAAGGAAGTTATACTGATGAAATGAGTGAGCTAAATTTATTTGTTTGTATAAGAATATGAATATATCTGATTAGAGTGGCTTACAGGCTTTGATAGAGCTAATCCAAAAATAGTTGTCTACTAATTGAAAGTCAAAAAATCCAGTGGTTCTTCAGTCCATGAAACTGAATGTCTCTGATGGTCTTCAGCATATTCCAGGATCCCAACAACATAGGTTCTAATACCAGTGAAGAAATAAACTTGACAGCAAGAGTGAGGACAAGCAGAAAGAGAGAGGAAGCTTCCTTCTTTCATGTTCTTTATACAGACTGCCACCAGAAGGTGTATCCCAGATTAAAGGTAGATCTCACCTCAGAAGCTCTGGATTAAGCTGTATGTTCTCACTTCAGATGATTTAACTAAGGAAAATCTGGCACAGGTGTACCCAGATATTTGTATTTTAGTTAAATCCAGATGAAGTCAAGTTGACAATTAAGAGTACCCATCAAAATACACAAGTTGTATTGATTCAAGAAATTAAAAGTAAGACGTTATCACTATCATCAATAAACTCTTAGCAAGATTTCCATCAGTTTCCTCATAGAGAATATGTAAGTGCAATTGTGGAGCCACTGGTTACCCCCAAGATATTAGTGCTACTATTGCACTATTAGGGAAATATTGCCTGACTGATGATGGTTATAGTTTACATGATTTATAGCTGGTTAGGACAAATGGTTATCTTTCTCCCTTGGAAGTTTATATAGCTCCTTCCAATGCTGTGAGGGTTACCCCTCTGGGCTGAGTCAGTAGAAGTTTGATTCCTCCATATCCTGTATCTAAAAGAACACCTGCTGCATGGTGTTTTCAGAATTATGGTTATATTTTCCATCTCTGGTGTGTAACCAAGAACAATGCAATAGACTATACATTTGTAGTGGTTCATGTACCCCCCGACTAAACTGCAAAGAAAAGTGTTCCTTGCCTGGCACTGGGGTTTATTAGATAGTCCATGCCAATTCCGTTTAAACTTCTCTTCGTTCTCTTCCTCCTTCATATATTTTTAAGTAAAATCATAGAATCATATGTTCTCTGTTTATCAAACAAATCTCACTGTAACTATTTCTCCTTTCTCTTTGCATTACCCTCCCTCTATACATTATAGGTAACACTCAAGTACTGTATTTCTTTAACCTCTTTATTGTGTGGTTTGTTTGGGGCAGAGTATAACACCGAGAGATCTAAGCATGCTTAGAACTCCAGATTCTTCTAACTCAGCCTCCAGAGTGATTGGAATTAAGGCATGTGCTACCACATTCAGCCTCCTGTACCCTCTAATTCTCAGTTTCCATAGATTTAACATGTAAATCTTCCATTAACCCTTGTCTTATGAGAGTCCCCACCATGCAGTTATGTTGTCATTGCCAAAATGATGAAGATCTCTCTCTCTCTCTCTCTCTCTCTCTCTCTCTCTCAACTTTATTAATCTGAATGTTCTATCAACAAAGCATGTGAGAGCATGCAGAATACTTCATGATACTGTGACCAAACATGTGAGACTATAGGCAAGGACTCTAACAGTTGAAGTTTTGACATTATCCCTATGACATCTGCTTTATAGAACTAGGAGTTACATGTGTGTGTCACTTGCCTAGACTCTGAAGTGCTAATTAGGTTTTCTTGACCTCTGATCTCTGCCCTACACCAAATTTTGTGTCCTGTTACATTGAATTTTGTTTTGACTTTCTTCTTCCTACCATGACTTACCATTCATTCATGTACTAACCACTTTTTAAAACTGGGTTAATATCTTAACTGTTATGCTTTGTCATTTTTCCCTTGTAGATTATGTCTTTGCATTCCATTAGAAAGTTTTAAGAGATATAAAATAATAGTGCATGCTCCCTCTATCCTGTTTAACAGGAAGTTATAATTGACTTTCTTAATATTTTCAAATACAGACTATAAAAAGTATCATTCCTCGCCCCACTACCAGTCTGAAATTAATTTACCTATTACTGTGTGATCTCAGTTAGTGGTGATGGCTTGTAGAGTGAATGGCAAATTTGTGAATTACAAATATTTATAATGAGCAACTTTTCTGCCTTGGTCTTGGATTGCATCTATATCTTGAACTTTACCTGGAGTTCACAAATGTGCTCTGGGAAGAGTGCCATATTTTTCATGCAGTTCTTTTCTCCTTCAATCCTATGTGACCAAAATGAATCATTCACAAATATTCTACACACGAAAAAGTTATAGTATTGAGTATTTAGTTTGGTTGCGCTTCAACAATAGATGAGTGCAGTTAATCACCCATGTAATCTCAGCAATCATTCTAAGAGAGGGACTAAGGGAGGATGATTTCTGTGAGTTCACTAACAGCCTACTACCCTGCACAGTGATTTCCAGACTACCCTTGGTTGCAAATAGAATGATGCCCTGTCCACTCCATAATGAAAACAATACCAAAAACACTAAAGTGAAAATCTTTATATAGACTTATAGCCTTGTCAATGAGGCTCCCCTTGTCATTCTTCTCGAGAGCTCCAAGTACTTTCACTCTACAAGCTATCCTTATTCCTTTTGCCTTCTTTTTAGGAGGCTTTTTTAAGTGTTCAACAAACAAACAAGACAAGAACTGATGTTAATTTGCTTAAGAAGCAGACCTGTCCATTTTGTCATTACCCTAACATGTGAGTAGGAAATGTTATGTAGAAGATATTGGATATTGGTGACGGGGTGGCTGGTCAAAGGATGGTCTTCCAGAGGAGAGGACATGGCCCTTCTGGAGGACCTGGGTTCAGTTCTTGTCAGCACTCACATGACACCCACGAATTATCTAACTTCAATTCCAGAGGCTCTATTGTCCTCTTCTGGCTTCTGTGGACACAGCACATATATGGTGCACAGAATATATATAGACCAAATAAATATCTCAAAAAAGAAAAGCTATTGAACTGATCTAAAAAGATTTCTAGGACCCTTTGACTTCACCATAAAGATTTTGTGCATCTGTGGTAGTGCCATCCATTGTTTATAGTTCCTGGAGAAATAATATGCAATCTTCTGGATAATGTGGATGGCATTGCAAATAATGACACCAAGCTTAAGGACTCAATGCTTTATTCAGAGCTCTTTGTCAACACTGACTTTTGCACTTAAATAATGTTGACATAATTGTAAAGCAATAATATTGAACTCTTCTAAGAATATACCCACTACAACACTTTGCTAACCACCTATTGTTTAATAAAGCATGATAAATATTTTATCATGTTTAATTCAAGTACTTTTGGAAGGCAGATAATTTGCATTGCCATTATTTCCCTTGCAGCAGTATGAAAAGATTTGGAAGTATAAGTCACCATGAAAATACAAAGTGCGATATGTAAATGAGTTTTAAAAATAAGTTTTACAAATTATGTTTGAATTTTATTTTGCCCAGTCTCTCCTTGAAATTTGTTCTTTAGGTTTATTTTTGGTCTCTAAATCCACAAATTGGACAGCATAACCCCATGTTACTATCACTGACTACTTTTCTTCTTTTTCATTAGGTTATATTGGATTGTTTTTTGTATAGAGGGTGTATATGTGTATGCATGTGCATGCTATGGAGTACATGTGGGAGCCAGAGGAAAACTTATGGGAGTCAGTTCTCTCCTTCCACTATATGGGTCCTGGGGATTGAAGTCAAGTCATGAGACTTGGTAACAAAGACTAAATCCTCTCACCAGGACCTGGGTGGATAGGGTTCAAGCATATTTGGTACCTATATATAAGGGGGATTTATTTAGGACATATAGAAAATTTTATAATGTAACAAGAATTTAACTCATCTAAAAGACTTGTTATCTAATGAAAAATTATTTTAGCACTTACTTCTCTAAAGATTTCCAAGATGCTCAAGGCATAGGGAGGCTGAATGAGGTGGTCTGCTACAAAATTGGGATTGAGAAGTGTTCGTTGATTATAATTGTTTTGTATGTTGTATTTACCTTAAAGTATTGTGTTTAGGTTTTTTGTAATTTCATATATGTATATAAAGTGTCTCAACCCTACCTATCCCTCACTCTGTCCCTCTAACTTTCCCTCGATTGAACATATCTCTCTTTCAACTTCATGTCTCCCTTTTGGTTTATAAGCTACCGAGTCCTCTTTGTGCTGCCTAGATGTTAATGGGTATGAAGTTTAAGGCTTTTGAAGAACATTCACAATGAACATTCATTTTCTTTCCTGTGATGTGCTCATCTGGTTTAGAACACACACACACACACACACACACACACACACACACACACAATTTAAAAAGAATGAAAAGAAAAAGAAATAAGGGCAGTACAATGAATCTGAAAGAATTTATTATCAATTTCTTTTCTTTGTAGGGGTAGGTACAAAAGAAATGGTTTTGATTCCTCTTTAAACCTTCCATAGTATTTACAAGTAAAGCCATCTAAAACTGGACTATTCTCCATAGGGAAGTTTTTTATATATTTTTTTATTTTATTTTATATAACAAAGTCCAATTAAATGAAAACAAACATTTATACACAATATTTGGGGATTTGGGCGTCGTTCTTTCCAAGCTACTTCCTGCTGGTAAGGGGCGCTGTCTTGGGGGGGATTCGAAGAAGATTCAGATATCCTGGCTGTAGTCTGTAGGGCTGTTTTGTCCAGCTGTTTTGAATGTAGGATTAGCTTGTACTCTGTTTCAGGCGGTCTGGCGTGATCAAACCTCATTAGTCTGGAAGGACTGAGCAGTCTAAGGGACCTCAGACAGTGGAGCCAGGATGTATCCTTGGTGCACAAAGGACTTTGCGAACATATCCCCCATGGAGGGATAACTGCCTTAATCTAGAGACAGGAGAGAAGCCCTAGTCCCTACTTCATAGGACCTGTCAGATCTACATGACCCCAACTGGATGGCATTCCCCTACATGTGGAATTGGGGTGGGGGATGGGAGGGGAGGGTGTTTAGAGTGCATGTGAGAGGGCAGAGAAGGTAAAAGGGAGGGAAGGAGGGAGGGAGGGTTGGGGGGATGGAGGGAGGGAGGGAGAGGGAACTGGGATCGACATGTAAAACAATAAATTAAATTAAAAAAATGCTTTGACTCCAAAATTTAAGTTGAAGGACAAGTTACTGGGGAAAAGGATTTCTATTTTTGTTTCCACATAGGGAAGTTTTTAAATCCAAGTAAATGTCCATTTTACGGGTATATTAAAATTTTCTATTTACTTTTATGTCCCATATGTCAAGGTTCTAGAGAGACCTTAAGAAGTTTTCACTATTTAGATTTTAATATCTAATTTATTTGTGTTGAATTATACATATTATTTCCTTATAATATTTTTTTAGTTCTCATTTACACTTTCATTTTAATGAAGTGCTTTTTTTTTTCTTCTTCTCGTAATCTGTAATTGCAAGCAATCTGACATCAAGTTCATTGAGGGCTTGCCAAGGAATGTGATTATTATACCCAGTGAAATTCCAATGGACAAAAATTATATTCCTTTTTCCAGGAGAAATGCAATATGACATCAAGAGTATGCCACCATGATTCAAGTCTGAGCTTTGCCTGCATAATTCAGAAACTCTTTGGGTCACCCACAATCAAGGGAGAATATTGAAAAAATAAACTTTAATCTTTGCCTTCTATCCCAGGAAAGAGAACTAGGAATTATAACATTTATTCCAGAGCAAAGATAAGGACAAACTAAAGAAAATATCCTGCTGTTTTATTTAGGGCATTTCCTAACAAATGAATTGTTCATTTAATTATTTCATATACTTTGTGATTCCGTGGAGACATTTTTCACAGTTTGTATTTATTTAATTGCTTTCTTACTGGGTAAACAAGGGCATAAAATTTCATTGTTTCTCTTCCTGCTTAAATTCACATTTATCTAATCCCAAGGCTTATAAGAGAAGGGATACTAATGTCACATATTTACATAAGGAAATAACACATTTATATACCTTGAAAATGCATTATAATGCTATTGAAAGCATGATTCAATTTATTCACTACAATTAAGTTATAAGATTGATGTTTTTCCTTTTAACAGGTAGAAAAACTGCCCCTTAAAGAGTTTGTGTAATTCTCCATACTTTATGACAATTCTGCAATACTTGGATGTACATCTACAAAACTTTACAAAATTCACAGTATTATATACTATATAAGCAAAAATATATAGCCATAAACTGCTAGTTATCTTTGCTCTTCCTTTTTAAATTCACTTTATACACAAGGGAATATCCAGAGATTGTAAAAATACTTCACATTTTCTTTGACTGAGAAATTATATACCAGATAAGTAGAGAAATAGATAGCTGGACAGATAAACAGATAGATAGATAGATAGATAGATAGATAGATAGATAGATAGATAGATAGATAGAAAGCTAAGTAGGCAAATAGATGTTTGCTTAACAGCTTCTTGTTGGTGAGAAATTTTAGAGGAGGAGACTGTTCTAGAGAAAACCTGTAATTGTTTAGTGCTTAATTGGCATGCAATGTCAAAACACCAGAGGTAAAATCAAGTCATCAAAATACGCAGGGAAGCTTTAAACTAGAAAATCTGTGTCAATAAGGTACACCACTAGGATCCAGTAAGAATAGTATGCCTGAGAGGCAATGGGAAGAAAACATGCAATAAAGCTACAATTCGTGTTTTCAGCTGCCAGGTCTGTCTCAAAAGGGTAATTTTGGAAAACACTATTCTTTTACCAATTTGTCTAATAGTTCACTTTTGCACTAATATCTATTTTCCTCAAATGTTTGGGTGTTGTTAACTATAAAGAAGCACTTCCAAAACAATCTAAGATTAGAAAATTTTATGATGTATTGGAAGTCACTGTTGATTTTTTTTCCTTTTTTGTTTATTTATTTTTTGCTTTTACATCCCAATCAAAGTTTTCCCTCCCTCCCTTCTTCCTAGTCCCCTTGCCCCATCTATCCCTCCTCTACTTTTTCTCTTTAGATACAAGCAGGACTACCATGGATATCAGCCAGCCACGGTATATCAAGTTGGAGTGAGATGAGGCGACTCCTCTTCTATTATGGCCGGTAGGAGGAATGGGTCCCAAAAGCAGACAACACAGATACAGCCCCTGTTCTCACTGTAAGGAGTCCCACAAAAAGACCAAGCTATACAACTATAGCACATATGCAGAGGGTCTACAGTCAGTCCCATGCAGGTGTCTTGGTTGTTTGTTCAGTCTCTGTGAGCCTGCATATTAGTTGATTCTTGGGTTTCCTTGTAGTACCCTATACCCCACTGGCTCCTACAATCCTTCCTCTCCCTCTTCCACAGTATTCCTCAAGCTCCACCTAACGTTTGGTTATGAGTCTCTGCATCTGTTTCCATCAGTTGCTGTACAAAGGCCCTCTGATAATAGTTGGGCTGGCATCAATCTATGAGTATAGCAGGATATCATTAGGAATAGTTTGACTTTATTTTTTGTCAGTCATGTTTGGTTCTATCCTAGGTCTCTGGGGGTGTCTAGTATCTAGGTCCTGGCCCTCAGAGGTGAGCTCACTCTCAGAGTATGAGTTTCTCTAGCTGTGTCAGTCATTAATTGATCATTCTCACAATATCTGTGCCATCTTTACCCCAGCAGTATAGGTCAAAGGGTTTGTGGCTGGGTTGGTGTTACAGTCCCTTCCCTGGAAGTCTTGCCATGGTTTTAGGAGATTGCCAATTCAGGCTCCATATATCCTATTGCTAGGAGTCTTAGCCAGGGTCTCACTCATAGATTCATGGGAGGTTCTATTGGTCTGAATTTCTAGGTCATCCCAGAGTCCCCAGATTGATTTTTATTTTCTAAGGAGATACTAGATATATGGACAAACAGACAAACCAAGCCATCATTTATATTGCTGGAATTTGTTCATATGATACTGGAAAGTTTATGAAAACTATTTTTAGATGTCCCTTTTGGCTTTTCTGTGGCAGCAGCTTTGTCGTTTGAGGTGATACATGGTGATTATAGCTTTTTCTGTGACAGATTCAAAGAGGAGAAAATACTAAAAAGGCTCTATGACATTTCTATGAGGTCAAAAATTTCTAAAATATTCTCAGTCTTTCAGCGAACAAAAGACTGAAGTTCTTGTTAATTTACAGTGGTGATTAAAATAAGATATGTCTCTTTACATCACTTTCCTATGCATATAGCACATAAATATCTCAAGAAATTCAAGAGTTTGGTAAATTCACATTATACCTAGAATATGAGACAGGCCATGTATGAAATTATGAAATTTCTCTAGATATATTTCATGTACATATGTCTTAGAATCAACTCATTTAAAAAAAGCTTTAAAGGAAACATGATGTGACATAAAAACCTCACAGATTAATCCCAATTCTTAATCTCAAAATAAATTTTCTAAAAGTATCAATATAGTTAAAAGAGAAAAGCTGTAGGGAAGGAGAGTCAGAAAAATCAGTATATGAAAATGTCATAATACAAACCATTCTTTTATGTGCTATTTTAAAAACTTAAACATGTGTACATAAAAACTTACTAAATATTTACACAACCGACACCACTTTGCCAGTTCAATGTGAGAAATAAGGTAGAAACTTCATGTGATATTACAACCAAATAAAATTATTTCAATGACCTACAGTCTAGTGAGAGGAAATATTAAATCAGCACAGTATTACAAACAGCAGGTTCAAATAGATGAACGATGCTAGTGGCCTAGAAAAAGAAAAGTTGAGCATTGTACATTTTGTACCAGTATCTATACTGAGGCTTTAGACTTATTCAGTCCTCACATTTGCCTTCTGATGAAAATATATTTTTAGTGTTTTATGGAAAAGGAGCATGAATGCTAGAAGAATCAAATAACTGATCCATAGTCAAATAAACAGATGGCAACAAAACTGAGATGAAAAGTCATCTGTCTTGTTCCAATTCTTAAAGCTTTTATTTTATTTTCTGATTTTACATTATGAGAAGTTCAAAGGTGTTTCATACCAACTGTTGGCAACTTCTTGTCTTATTAGTAGTGTTAAAAATAAGAAATATAATTTTAGATAGTAGCATAGTCTGTGAAGGAAATACAACAGTATTATGACAAAAGTGAGTAAAGGGTAAAAATGAGAAACATAAATCTCCAGTAGTAATAGTTGAGATAAAACAAATAAGCAGAAGGGATAAATGAAGAGAAAGCAAATGAAACTATTCTAAAATAAGGAAGACTCATAAGTTTGAAGATCAGCAACAAGGTCACACTCTGAAGTATAATAGAAGAGAAAACAGAATAGTGAGGGATTACATACACAGCATTTGGTATGAAACCAGGAAAGAAAAGGTTTTAATTTTGGATGGTAGCAGAAGAGCACTAGGAGACTTTGTGTAGGATAGAGCTACAGTTTTTCACATCGAAACACACAAGTTAGTTATGGACCAATAAGAATGCAATAACGGAAACAAAGAAACCAATGAAATGAAACTTCAGAAGAGCAGTAAGAGTGGCCAGGAAGAATGGTAGGGTACTGGTGCAAACTGTAATACATACTGACATTTAGAAAGTATTTTCAAGTTAAATCTGAAAAGTTTCTTATGAGCTTAATATTCTCTTAGTTTGGGTTTCTATTGCTGTGGAGACACCAGGACCACAGCAACTCTTCTAAAGAAAACATTTAATTGAGGTGGATCCCTTACAGTTTCAGAAGTTCAATCAATTATTTTCATGGCACGGAGTACGGAAGCTGACAGGCAGATGTGGTGCTTGAGCTGAGAGTCTTTACATCTTGACTCAGAGGCAACACGAAGTAGAATGACTGTCTCACTGAGTGAAGCTTGAGAAAAAGAACTCAATATCCACCCTACAGTGACATACTTCCAACAGAAAGGGTGGCTAAGATTAAAGGTGTGCCCTCCATCCACAAGGTCTGGAATAAAGCCCTCCTCCAACAAGACCACACTTCCTCTAACAAGGACATACTTCCTAATAGTGCCACTCTCTGTGATTTTGGGGAGCCAAATACAATCAAACTACCCCAAATATATTGAGTCAGTTCGAAAGAGAGTTCAAGATTTAACTTGTAAGATCCTTAGCTTGGGTAATTAAATTGACCAAAAAAAAAGCTATTTCCAGTCAGTTGAAAGCAGAAGATCAAGAAGAGACATATTTGATGATGCTGTAAAAGGGAGTAAAAAGACGAAAGTGCCTTTTAACGTGTTTATTCACTATTCTGAAGAAAATGACAAGCAGTCGGCTACACACATGCAGTGATTTAAATGGGAATGTTCCCATAGGCTACTATGTTTGAATAATCAGTCCATACTTGGCCAAACAGTACTGCAAGGATTAGAAGGTGTGGCCTTGCTCTAGGAGTTGTGTGGGTGGGCTTGTGGTCTCAAAAAGCTAGTAGCATTCCCAGTGTGATCTCTGCCCCTTGCTTGTGGTATAACATATGAACTTTCAGCTGCTCCTGCTGCCAGGCCTTCACTTTGCCATCCTGTACTCTAAACGCTGAATCTTTAAGCCCAATTCATTATTTTCTTTTATAAGTTGCCTTGGTCATGGTATATTATCACAGCAATAAAAAAGCACCTAAGACTATACAGAAGTTAGGATTTTAGTCTGTTCAAATGCCATTGAAAGAAAATTCGCCTATTTTTCTAACACAAGTTCAAGCCAAGAAGCTATATGAAGTGTTGAAATATTCATAGCCTTGTGTATGCTTTGCTACCTCATTATCACTAAGGCAATGAGGCATCTCAATATTACCATGAAATGGTTGTACAATTTCATAACTCATTCTTCTGCATAGAATATGGCAATAAAAGACTATGACTTTAAATGCCAATACTTTCCTATATATGCAGAGACCAAGTAGGCATCATCCATTTAAAAATAGCCTGGTCTATTGATAGGTATCCCATCAATACAAGAGTACAACAAATTTTCAGTCAGGTATATGTCTTAATGGCAGACAACTTTCACCCTCTAGAATGCTATAATAAATTAAATGTACAAGAAGCATACTGAACACCAAATAGACTGGACCAAAGGAAAAAGGCCCCTCAACATATAATAATAAAAACACCTAACATACAGAATAAAGAATATTAAGAACAGCGATGTAAAAAGGCTTCAAACCAAAATCAATCAAAAGTGATGAAGATGGTCATTTCGTATTCATCACAGGAGAAATCCATCAGCACAAAGTCTCATTTCTGAATATCTATGCCCCAAATACAAAAGCACCCACATTCATAAAAGAAACGCTACTAAAAATCAAAGCTCACATAAAACCTCACACACTCATAGTGGGCGACTTCAACACCCGACTGTTACCACTAGACAAGACCAGCAGCCAGAAACTTAACAAAGAAACAAAAGAACTAACAGAAGTTATGTTACAATTGGGTTTAACAGACTTCTATAGACCATCCATCCTAACACAAAAAAATATACATTCTTCTCAGCTCCACAAGGAACTTTCTCTAAAATCGACCACATACTAGGCAACTTAACAAAATTCAACAAATACAAAAAAATTGGAATATTCCCCTGTATCTTATCAAACCACAATGCTTTGAAGATGGAATTCAATAACAACACAAATCACAGAATGTCTACAAACTCATGGAAAATGAACAATGTGCAATTGTACCATTCATGGGACAAGGAAGAAATAAAGAAAGAAATGAAATATTTCTTAGAATTCAATGAGAATGAAGACACAAGATATCTGAACTTATGGGACACCTTGAAAGCAGTACTATGAGGGAAGTTCATTGCACTAAGTGCACATATGAAGAAAACAGAGGATAGTCACATAAGAGAATTAACAACACAACTGAATGCCATAGAATAAAAAGAAACAAACTCACCCCAGAGGAATAGATGCCAGGAAATAATCAATTTGAAGGCTGAAATCAATAAAGTAGAAACCAGGAAAACAATACAAAAACCAATGCAACCAAAGACTTGATTTTTAGAGAAAATCAACAAGATAGACAAACCTTTATCCAAACTAACCAAAGAGCAGATAAAGAACATGCAAATTAACAAAATCAGAAAGGAAAAGGGAGACAGAACATCGGACACAGAGGAAATCCAGACAATTTTCAGGTCATACTTTGAAACTTTGTATTCCACAAAATTTGAAAATGCAAAGGAAATGGAAAAAAATTTCTGGATAGCTCTCACTTACCAAAATTAAATCAAGAACAGACAAACAACTTAAATAAACCTATAACCCCTAACAAAATAGAAGCAGTCATCAGAAGCCGTACAACCAAAAAAAAAAAAAAAAAAAAAAAAAAAAAAAAAAAAAAAAGCCAAGGGCCAGATGGCTTCAGTGCAGAATTCTCCCAGAAATTCAATGAAGAGCTAATACCAACACACCAACACTATTCAAATTGTTCCACCCAATAGAAACAGAAGGTTAATTACCAAAATCTTTAGGAGGCCACATTCACCTTGGTACCCAAGTCACACAAAGACACAACTAAGAAAGAAAACTACAGACCAATCCCTCATGGACATTCATGAAAAAAATACTCAATAAAATACTGGCAAACCAAATCCAAGAATACATCAGAGAAATCATCCACCATGACCAAGTAGGCTTCATCCCTGGGCTGCAAGGATGGTTTAACATATGAAAATCTATCAACGTGATCCACCATATAAGCAAACTACAAAGGAAAAAAACCACATGATTTATCTCCCTAGATGCTGAAAAAGCCTTCGACAAAATTCAACACCCTTTCATAATAAAGGTATTGGAGAGATCAGGGATAACAGGAACATACTTAAACATAATAAAAGCAATATACAGTAAACCAACATCCAACATCAAAGTGAATAGAGAGAAACTTAAGGTGATTCTTCTAAAATCAGGAACAAAACAAGACTGCCCCCTCTCTCCATATCTCTTCAATATTTTACTTGAAGTTCTAGCTAAAGCAATAAGACAACAAAAGGAGATCAAGTGGATACAAATTGGAAAGGAAGACATCAAACATTCACTATTTACAGATGATATTATAGTTTACATAAGCGAATGAAAAGAACTCTACCAGGGAACTCTTACAGCTGATAAACACCTTCAGCAATCTAGCAGGATATAAGATATACTCAAAAAAATCAGTAGCCCTAATTTATTCAGACCACAAAGGAGTTGAGAAGGAAATCAGAGAAATATCACCCTTTACAATAGCCACAAACAACATAAAGTATCTTGGGGCAATGCTTACCATACCAGTGAAAGACCTATATAATAAGAACTTTGTGTCTTTAAAGAAAGAAATTAAAGAAGATACAAGAAAATGGAAAGATCTCCCATGTTCTTTGATAGGTAGGAACAACATAGTAAAAATGACAATCTTGTCAAAAACAATCTACAGATTCAATGGAATTCCCACTAAAATCCCAGAACAATTCTACACTGACCTTGAAAGGATAATAATAATCAACTTTATATGGAAAAAGAAAAGACCCAGGATTGCCAAAACAAACCTGTACAATAAAGGAGTTTCAGGAAGCATCACCATCCCCGACTTTAAGCTCTACCACATAGCTATAGTCCTCAAAGCAGTCTGGTATTGGCACAAAAATAGACAAGTAGACCAATGGAATCAAATCAAAAATCCTGATATTAACCAACACACCTAAAAACACCTGATTTTTGACAAAACAGCTAAAAGTATACAATGGGAGGAGGAAAGTATCTTCAACAAATGGTGCTGGCACAACTGGGTGATGGTGTGTAGAAGATTACAGATAGACCCATGTCTATCACCATGCACAAAACTCAAGTCCAAATGGATCAAAGAACTCAACATAAATCCAGCCACACTGAACTTTTTGGAATAGAAACTGGGAGGTACCCTTGAAAAAATTGGTACAGGAGACCGCTTCCTGAACATAACACCAGTAGCACAGATACTGAGATCAACAATTAATAAATGAGACCTCCTGAAACTGAGACACTTCTGCAAGGCAAAGGACAAAGTTGACAAGACCAAATGGCAGCCCACTGACTGGGAAAAGATCTTCACCAATCCTGCATCTGACAGAGGGCTGACCTCCAAAATATACAAAGAACTCAATAAACTAGTCAACAAAACACCAAATATCCCAATTTAAAAATGGGGTACAGAACTGAAGAAAGAATTTTCAATAGAGGAAATCAAAAAGGCTAAAATACACTTAAGGAAGTGCTCAACATCCTTAGCTACCAGGGAAATGCAAATCAAAACAACTTGGAGATACAATCATACTCCTGCCAGAATGGCTAAAATTAGAAACACCAATGACAACCTATGCTGGAGAGGATGTGGAGAAAGGGGAGCCCTCCTTTTCTGCTGGTGGGAGTGCAAACTTGTACAACCATTTTGGAGATCAGTATGGCAGTTCCTCTGGAAAATGGAAATCAGTCTACCACAGGACCCTGCAATCCCACTATTAAGCATAAATCCAAATGATCCACATCCATGCAACAAAGACTTGTGCTCAAATATGTTCATAGCAGCATTATTTGTAATAGCAAAAACCTGGAAGTAACCTAGATTCCCCTCAACTGAAGAATGGATAAAGAAGATGTGGCATATTTACATAATGGAATACAACTGTGGGGAAAAAAATCAATGGGATCTGGAAAATTGTAGGCAAGTGGATGGAACTTGAAGAAACCATCCTGAGTTAGGTAACCCAGTCACAAAAAGAGGAACATGGTATGTACTCCCTCATGTATGGACTTTAGACCTAGAGAAAAGGATCACCAGCCTTTAATTCACACAGCCAGGGAAACTAGGATTCAAGGAGGATTCTAAGAAATTCCTATATGGTCCCTCACAGAAGGGGAAAGGGACAAGATCTCCTGAGCATATGGGGAGCAGAGGCAATGAGAGAAATGGGTGAGCATAAGGGGAATGGGGACAGTGAGTTGAGTGGGAACTAGGGGAAAGAGAATTGCAGGAGAAAGAAGAAAGCACTTGGGACTGGGAACATTGAGTCAGGGTAGGAATAGGAGAAAAGAGAGAGAGTGACAGAGACAAAGAGAGAGAAACACACATACACACACACAGAGAGAGAGAGAGAGAGAGAGAGAGAGAGAGAGACCATAAAAGACAGAGCCATTATAGATTTGAAGAGAAAATTGAACCTAGGGAAATATCCAGAGACCTGCAAATCTGACCCCAACTAACAATTTGAGCAACAGTGGAAAGGCTACCATAAATGCCCTTCCCTGATAATGAGGTCGATGTCTAACTTATCCACCATCATAAAGCCCTTATCTAGTAGCTGATGGAAACAGAAGCAGACACCCACAGCTAAACACTGAGCCGAACTGGAGTCCAGATGCAGAGAGGGAGGACAAGACCAGGCTACAGAAACACATAGAGACAGCTGACCAGAACAAGGAGGAACTAACGAGCCCCCAGACTGATAGCTGGGAATCCTGAATTGGACTTACTTAGACCTTCTGGACATGGGTCTCAGCTTTTGATTTAGACTACTTATCTTATAAATACAACTACATACATATGATTTCTTTTTGATATATGACTGCATTTAATATTCTGCATAAATAAATTTTAGTTCAAAAATGAAAAAATATCATGGCACATATGCAACAGAATATTATTCAGCTATCAAAAATAATTGTGTCATCTGCAACATGTATAAAGCAGCAGTAATAACAATTTGTTAAGTGGATTAAGCCAGATTTTAAGATGCAGAGACAGGAGGGTCACTATGAATTCCAAGAGAGACTGGGCTACATGATTCATTCTAGTCAATCCAAGGTTATGCAGTGAGAATGATATCTCACAAAACCTATACTATATCCCAGAATAGCTAAAATAGTTTGAAATTTCTATATTTCACAGTAGGTAGGAAAGTTCTAAATTTCATCAGTATGTATCATAGTAACTAAAAACGTATGAAATTTCCGATATGTAAAAAGATTAATTCTTGAAGGAATGGGATTGTATATTACTCTGAATTGATCATATTTCATTGTGTAAATATATTGATTATAAAAATACACCCCCAAAATTGTATAAATATTGTGTCTCAATACAAAGAAACCAGTATGAAACAACTGTATACATTATGGTATCAGTTAAATATTATCCTGAAGAAAAAAAAACTATAGTGATATTAAAATATCAATAGTTGTCACAAATTTACAATAAGAAAGAAGAGATGGAATAATCAAAGCACTGAGGAATTTTTATAGTGGTTGAAAGGAATATATCAACTCAGGATCCCCAAGCCCAAGTTCTCGGCATAAAGATTTATTTTCCCCAAGTTGAAGAGGACAGGTACAAGGGACATAGATGGCAGAAAGAAGAGGGAAAAGGGGTATGGAATCAGAGAAAGGGGGCAGAGATATTTGTTCCAGAGGGACAAAGGCCTGCCTCTGGATAGAGAAGAGACAGACTTGGCACTTAAGGAAATGGTAGTTTATGAAAGTGTTAGGATGAGGTTCTAATTATAATTGGTCATGTTAATTATGTGACCCAAAGGGGGCTTTTGATTGCTGGACTTCAATACTTTGATAGCTGCACTGTGGTGCAGCTTCTCAGGAGGGAGAAGTGGTCAAATAAGGGAATAGACCTTGGCTAGCTTTATAAATGCAATCTAATGTTTTTTATCAAGGCATATAGAATTGGAGAGAAGGGCAAGCCACCAAGCCACATGGTCAAGTGGAAGAGTGTCCCTTCACTCCCACCTTTTTGTGATATTATTGGATGATTTCTTATTACGTGGGTAAATTGTCATTGTTCTCTCTAGCTGTTTCCTGTTTCATTAAATTTGGGGGTCCTAAGCTGATACTTTTCCTTTCAAGAGTGAAACTATTTTGTATTAAAAGATAATGTTAGACATGTATGTAACAGTTCATTAATCAAAACACATAGACTTTGTAGAACACTAGTTAAAATTTAATGTTTGTGAATTTTAAAACAATATCTACAAGGTCACAGAATGCTGCTACTAAAAGAAAACTGAGGCAAATCTATCAAATTTTACTGTATGAGTACTAAATAATCTCACAAATTGGTATGGATGACAGTGGTATTGAAGTAAGTCATTTTGCATTGTAAAACTAAAGGGGAATATGTCTAAAATAATGAACTCTGATAGAGACTTCTCTTATATGGAGACACATGTTAACAATTCCAAAACTATTATACATGGTTACTTGTAATGAAATTTATGAAAATGAATGAGCAATCAGTTTGAGTATGTGTTTACAATGAAATAGATGGCTAAATATAAACAATGGAAGGAAACTAGAATGGTCTATGTAGTCATGGAATGGAGTTGGTGACATAAATAGCAACTCATGTTTGAAACCGTTTTTAGAAGTATGAGAAATAGGGATCTAGGCAATAGAATACACATGAAATGAGAGAAGAAGGTAGAATATGGATATAAAAGAATTAAGCAGGGATAGGAGCAGGCAAATGAGGGAAAGGAAAGGTTAGTGGAGAGAATACCAAATCTAATGATGTATGAATAATTCATTATTTAGTAAGCTAATTCACTAAATTAAGAAACAAAGATTTTGCTGCATGTGATGATGGACACCTTTAATCCCAAGATTTGGGAGGCAGAATCAGGTGGATCTCTGTGAGTTCAAAGCCAGCCTGGTCTACTGAATGAGGTCCAGCACAGCCAGAGCTGCTACACAAAGCAACATAAAAATTAGGAAATATTTTTGTGCGTGTGGTTACTGATAGGATGCTTATGGTCCAGCAGATGGTTTACCAGTCATGCACATACTGGAGACAGATTTATATGTATTATAAACAAGACATGAAGTTGAGAGTGAGATATATTGGGGAGATGTGGAGATATTTAAAGGGGAAATATATATATATTCTCAAAAACAATTTTAATACAAAAGTTCTAGAGATCTTTATGAAAATATGCCTTTTAACCTATATTCAAACATAACAAAATTTACTGAGTTTAGAGAAATTTTCAATAACTCTCCAAAAAAAATATATTTTATGATTGCCCAAAAGAATGAAATATCAATATTAACCCTATACATTTTAAAATAAGATATGGAATTTACTTTTTAAAAAGTGTAAAAGTTTATTCATTAGTTAACATTATGCAGAAATGCTTAGTTTAGGTGTTTGAAAACACTTAGAAAAATTCTGTGCTTAACTGCTGCAAAGTAATGGACTATTGTAAACAAAGCTATGCAATTTTCCCACATATAAGCTCCACGTGTTTATTCCTAAGACAAGAGGTTTAATTTTCTTGGCACTAGTTAGTGTTTAGTGGACTTTTCAGGCTAAGTGCCAAAGCTGTGTAGACATTTTTTAGAGCCTGATGAACCCTAATTAGATAGAAATAGCTATACAAAATTATTCTTTATTACTTTCACCATAGTGAGAACATTATGAAACTGTTGCATGCTGCAATATACTTTTTATTTTCACTTATAAGTGAGATAATTTTCAGTCTGGTTTTAAAGAGGAAAGGTGCTGTTTAAAAATATACTATATTTCCCCATGAAGAGGCATGCAAATAAAATGTCAACAAATCTAAAGCATAATCCTTACCAGTTAAAGAAAATAGAGGTCTTACAAGAATAAGCCCTTGTGAATTCTTCTGGCGTACACAAGCAATTGTTCTCAATTTTCTTACAGTATAAAATCAGAAAGATTGTTAATGAAAAACTGAGAGTAAAATATTTTATCTCAATTCTGTTTTCAAGTTCAAACAGAGTAGGCTACCTCTGAGATGGTTAATAATGTTCTTATAAGACTGTCAAAGAAAAAAAAGGCATGCTTAGAGCTTTGTTTGTTTACAAATATTAGACTGTTTTCTGTTCAATATTAAAATGCCAGGTAAGAGGAGGTGCTGATGACACAATATTACACATCTGGATTTATATACTTGAAGAGGAAGGATTTTATGATCCCAATACCCAGGAAATGTAAATTATGACTCATGTACTTGCTGGATGTGAATGGTGGACTGAAATTGTATACTACCATCCATCTACGGTTGACAAGGTAGTTTCTAAAATTC
Organism: Phodopus roborovskii; assembly: GCF_943737965.1. Classification (NCBI taxonomy): domain Eukaryota; kingdom Metazoa; phylum Chordata; class Mammalia; order Rodentia; family Cricetidae; genus Phodopus; species Phodopus roborovskii. Next base: position 737,805 of record NW_026125931.1, on the reverse strand, counting down.
TACCTTAGTTCATCGTTCCCATCCTTCTCAGGTGCCTAGTCATTGGAGGCTTTCTTTTAGCTTTTTCCTGCCTGACAATGTTGTTAAAAGATCCTTCAGGGAGGCCCTGTAAAATACTTTGTTGTCACTTGGCACTGCCTTATTGTAAAATAAAAAAAAAAAAAAAGAAACCCTTCTCCTCCATCAATTCCTTTTAAATTCACGAATCTCGAGGTTTTGATGCTGGATAATGACAAAAAGAAAAATATAGGTTATCCACAAGTGATCATTCAAAACCTGGAAACATAAAAATTATTTAGCTATTGAACAGTTTTGAAATTATTCATTGGTCATTGTTTTTCTTCTTTTGAGACCTATCTGCTCAGTTGATTAGCTTGCATATTGATTGCTAGACATTTGGCAGAGGATATTTTTGGTGTTTAATTCTTACAGTTTCTGTACAACCTCAACTATACAACTAAGCCCCAGACTGAAGTACAGATTGCAAAGATTTTATGTGTTGTATACTGTCTGTTTGCTCTGCTCAGTTTCCTTTGCTGTACTGAAGCTTTTTAATTTCAGGTCAAGTCTTAGGATACTATTGGCATCCTATTCAGAGAGTTCTTATTTCAGCCTAAATCTTGAATTTTTTACATTCTCAGAAGGCTCTACATTTCAACTTTTAAATTAAATTATTTGACCCATTTTAAATAGGTATTTCCTACAGTACAGGAAGGTTGTAGCAGGATGAGAGAGAGGAGAGGGGAAGGACAATCAGGAAAAATGAAGAATGCATGAAAACACTATGCGTGCGACTAGGAAGATTGAGTCAGGGTAGGAATAGAAGAAAGAAGAGAGAGAGAGAATGTGTGAGAGAAAACACTATAATGAAATGCATTGCTTTGCATGTTAATTTTAAAATGAACAAAAATTTTAAATGTATTTGGTAGGCCTTTGATTGCATCAGCAGAATTCATATCATGCTGCATTATGAGAGCTTTGATAGTGCATTTTATTTCAACAGTGAATCATAGCATTCCTTAGATTAAGTCTCAGTGTTTTTTGTTTGTTTGTTTGTTTTCTGTTTTTGTTTTTATTTTTTGCTGCCCCAATCACAGACTTATTCTATCTTTCTCTGGTCTGTAAACAATCTAGAGCATCATCAAATTTAGTAAATTAACAAGATAAACAATTTACCTGACTTTTCACCTTTTTTAGCTCATACTCTGAGGCCTGTTCACACTGACACTTTTGCTCTCGATGCTTTTACACCTCCTCTATATCCATTTGGATTATAGTTTTGAGAATGCTAACTGCAAGATATTGTTTCAAAAATCTCACTCTGGTTCCCTGCAAAGATGGATGAGATCCTCCCAGAAGCCATGGACTGTTAAACATCTGAGCTCTAGAAATGAGATACCTACCTGCTGTTGGTTAATAAAGTACCAGAAGGTCCAGACCAGTACACACTATTGCCATTGTCTTGATTATGATAGCTTAGTAGTAATACCCTGTCGCTAAAGGAAGCACAAAACTTTGTCACAGCACATGAGACATCAAACTGGAACTGAACTGGAAGGTTCCTCTATACTTAGCTTTCATGGTGCCAGGCTAATGGGAGAGAAATCAATCAATAGAGTTGCCCACTTGTGAATCCTGTGAGCTATAACAATGGAGTGACAGGCAAGATATGACTGTTTCAATAATTCTTTACTTTATGCCAATACACACAGTCTACAACCAAAAGTCCAAGGTGTGATAAATCATTTACACACTGATGATAGCCACATATTGGATTTTTACAGATATAATTGTCTCCTTTTATTAATAGTGCTTCAGTTGCCTAGTCTCTTAAGCATACAAAGCCATATGTTCTAAATCCTCGCTATTAGTGTTAGTGTTTCACCAGAATGCAATTATACCTAAGGAACATGATTTTATGTTCTTCTACAGTTTTATTTCTTCTCCCTTATATTCCAAGGCAGTAGGTGTATGAAAACCACAACTATTCTACAGAGAGAAGGCTGGGTTACAAGGAGAGATTATTTTAGAGATTTATCTGTTATAGCAGAAAAAGGGGACACTAGACTTCCATAGGTATGAGCCCCTAATTAATTATACAATACCAAATGGCCAGCCCTGACATCATGTACATAAAGGCAACATTACATACTCTTAGCATGTTTTGTCTATATAGTTATGCAGATAAATATGTAACAATAATTGTTGAAAAGGAGCCCATGAATTTGAAAGATATTAAGGGGAGACTTGAGAGAGCAAGAAGAAGAAAACACAGAAGTTCTAGGAAGGAAAGGGAAGAGGAGAATAATTTTAATTAAAATCTACTTTTAACAAGGATGAGTACATGCATAAATAATTTCCTGAAATTTGGTATAGAACGATATATAGATATAGGAACTGAACTACTGACTACTTAATCATTAAATTGCATACATATGCTGGTCAATTCACAATAGCCAAGTTGTAGACTAATTCCAGTTGTTATGAACAGATGAATAGATAAGGAAATGTGGTTCATATACACAATGGTATTTTATTTGACTATAAATACCCAAATTATTGTTGTTTTTATGAAAGTACATATGATTATAGAGCACATTAAACACAACAGACTCATGTTATCTGTTGTTTGTTGATCTTAGATTTTACATTGACACATAAAATGTTTTATGTATATATGTCATAAAGTAGAAGCAAAATCATCTGGGATAATGAAAAAGGCTAAAAGGAATAAGAAAGAAAAGGAAAAGATATGGGGGTAGTGATTATGTTCAAAGTCCATGAAATACTGGGGTAAAAATATCTTTATGAAATCTATTACTCAATGGAGGGATCAGGTAGGGGAGGATGAAGAGAAAGAGTACTGAAAGAGATGACTGGAAAAGGAAACTAATTGGGGGTGAGGTAGGATCCTAGTGTAATGGAAACTCTCAGGAATATACACCAACAAAACCACACTTCCTAATAGTGCCACCTCCTATGAGATTATAGAGGCCATTTCCATTCAAACTAAAATACCAACCAAAGACTGGTTTATTCTGAGATACACGCCATGAGAGGGAGTCCAACACTGCCACTGCCTAGAAGGCAAGGACCCAGAGGAAGCATAGCAGAGAACTAAGAGTAGCCAAACATGATTGGCAAAAAAAAAATCAATATAATAATGCCAAATGATGTTCTGCTATACTCAAGATTGGTGCCTAGCTCAATTGTAATCATAGAGGCTTCACTCGGCAGCTGATGGAAACAGATGCAGAGACTCACAGCCAAACATTAATCAGAGCTTGAAGAATCCTGAAGAAGAGGGCAAAGGTTTATAGAAGTTAAAAAGATCAATAATACTCCAAGAAAGACCAAAGAATAAACTAACCTGGGCTCATAGGGGCTCATAACTGACAACAAGAGTGCCTACACGAGACTGAACACATCTTACAGTGGTATAGCATGGTCTTCTTGTTGGACTGCTAATAGTTGTATCAGTGGCTTTCTCTGACTCTTTTTCTGACTTTGGGACCATACTCCTCCAATTGGGTTGCCTTGTCCAGCCTAATATGAGGGTAGGTGCCCAGTCATACTGCAACTTAATATGCCATGTTTGTTTGGTACCCATAAAGGCCTACACTTTCCTGAACAGAAATGGAGGAAGAATAAATAGGAGGCAGAGGAGAGGTATGAAGGAGGGACTGAGAAAAGAGGAGGGAGGGGAAACTGTGGTTGGGATACAAATTAATAACAATAGGCAGATAAAGATCATTAAAAATAAACAAATTTCTTGCTTCTATCCAACATACAAGACTACCTGGCTGTCCAAAATTGTCTGCCATCCCTAATTCCTTTTACGTTATATGCAGGCTCTGATAAAATTTTATGGTTGTTGATATCTGTACTGGTTTGAATAGGTATGGCCCCCATAGACTCATGATTGAATGGGTGATCCACAGAGAGTGGGACTATTAAGAGGTATGGCCTTATTGTAAGAGGTGTGGCCTTTATTGTGGGAAGTGTGTCACTGTGGGGACAGACTTTGAGTTCTTTTATGCTCAAGCTACCCTCAGTGTGCTACACAGTTACTTCTGCTGACTTCACATCAAGATGTAGAACTCTCAGCAACTCCAGTATCATGTTGTCTTACATGCCACCTTCCTACCATGATAATAATGAACTAAAACTCTGAACCTGTTAACCAACCCCAATTAAATGTTTTCCTTTATAAGAGTTTCAGTTGTCATGGTTTCTCTTCACAGCAATAGAAATTCTAACTAAGATAATATCTAAAGTAGTTTGTAATTATAGGGTCCATTTGTTTTCTCAGCTTATGTGAAACAATCTCTAGTACTGACATCACTAATCTGAGGCTATGTGAACCTAATCAATACTTATACTTACTTTGAATTCACACTTACCCTGCCCAAACTTATTTTGCAGTTATGTTGCTTATAGGTTGTTTTCTTGCATTCCAAAAGTATGTATGTCAAAATGTGTTATTAGCATTTACCTGACTATGAGCTGGTCTTTGCCCAATAAGTTCACTGGTCCTTGACTTACCTTACCTAAGAAGTGTGGTTTTATATGACATATATAATATCATGTAGTATTAAATTTTCCCTTCAACTATTCTTGATGTTTTAGCAAATTCAAACGTTGGCAAAGGGAAAAGTGGAAGATCCTATATCCTTTTTAAGACATTTTATGCTTATAATTTTGACTTGCAATCTCCTTAGGCAAATTGGTATTGATGAAGAGGTGACAATGCTTACATAGTTCTCTCAAAGCATTGCCTATAAATGCCTAATTTCATCATTTTCTCTCTTTATTTCATGTCTACTAGCCTCTATTTGAATTTGTTCTTGGTCAAGCAGTTAATTGAAGACAAGTCATGCTTAGCAAAATAATTAACAAAGTTAAACTGTACATTACTTACATTCAAACTACAATACCAACCTAAGCATTTTAATCACTGGGAGTGAAGTAGATCGAACAAAATTTCCAGGACAACCAAGAAAAAGCTGGAACACTATTTAAGAGGTTTTTCAGGAGATATTTCACCTATGATCCTTATGCTAGCATTGTCTGTATAACCCAGGGCAGGATTCATGGGTCATTACCTCTTCATTTGTTAAGGCTTTAGAATTCATCTCTAAACTCTCCAAGAACCATCCTTTATTCAATTATTTCACATTTATGGCTCATTGCTTCTTGTATCAATAAATTTAGTATGCTGAGTAAATATGCAAATTACTTTTTATATTAACTATTGAAAAGTACATGCTTTCATGAAGAATGAAATACAAAAATTTAAAGACTCATAAAATCCCATATATAATTTTCTTAATTATGTAATTTTCAGTTGAAACATGACAAGCTTATAATTACTATAAGTTTATGCATATTTATATTCAAATTTGTCCTAAGACTGAAAAATAAAGAATGAATATTTCACATGATTTCCATGCACACAACTAACATATAAGTGACAAGTACTCATTGAGGAAATGGCAATACGCCAATTAGTGAAGATAAGTGGGTTGTTCTTCATTGGACTTGCATACAATTCTGGCCCAATAAGTTGAACATTAATGGAATTTTATGCAAGTCCAATGAAGAACAACCCACTGATCTTTTCCTAATTGGCATAGTACTATTTCCTCAATATATATATAAAGAAGCTAAGTGCCCAAGATACATATATGATTTAAATTTGTAATAATTTTCAATAACTAACACAATATTTGCTACAACATCAAATAGCCAATACATTTATATCTATTGATAAGATAGGATTTAAAACATCATTATTTTCCAAAGTTCAGGAGGAAAAAATAATTTCATCTTTAAATGAACTGTATAAATCAAGATACTGAGCATATGTGTATATAATTAAATAATTCTTCTACCCATAGATTAAGCACTAGTCATTTGTCTCCCATGAAAAATTTTCAGAATCAGTTCAAAGAAACCTGAAAAAAATATATTAGAAGAGATATCCCCTGGGGTTAATTTATGTCAGAAAATGTGAAATGACTTATGTTTCCATTTAGACAGCTTAATTTCAAAGTTAGTAATGTGATTATAAAACAATAAAAAGAACCTAGAATTATTCAACTTATTTCCCACTGTAGAGTTCCGTATTGAGTCATGTTATTTCTTGATAAAAATGAGCACACTACCATGATAAATTTTATATATGATTCCTAGTGAAAATATCATTTAATCTTTGACTATGCCTTCAGAATTACCTATATTCCTAAAGGGAAGAAATATGATGTATATGTTGAACTATGTTCTGTGAATTAAATTGGCAAGGTAGTTAGTTATGTCCACGCTGTAATTCGTGTATCCCATGTAGCAGCCTGGAGCCACAGATTGTTCTGAATGCAACTCAACAAAAATATAAATTTTATGTGGATTTGTAAATGTAAAATACTGCAAAGTTTTTTTTAAAAGTATTTGTGACTATATTGGGTGGTTCTCATGCATATACTTTTTAGATGGCAATGTCATGTTGCCTTATTAGACTGTTGAACATGCCTGATAGTCTCAGTACTGAATCTTCACTTTAACTATAAAACTCTTTACCAGTCAATTCACACTATGTCATGGTTTGTGGTTTTGTTTAGATGAAAAATAAAGACATCTAAAGTTGGTAAAATTTTGTAAGTGAAAATAAGCCCAAATTATATATTCCCTTGTAAGTTTCCTCTTTGAGCTCCAAATCCTATGGAGTGCAATGAACTCTATTCATACCTCCCATCAAGACTCTCACTGGACACATTTAAACATCTCTGCAGCTTGCCAACTTCTTGGCAACTCTATCATTACCTTCAATGTCTAAGTTTCCATCATAAAGGAATAACTTAACTTACATCTCCTCTGCTCATCCTCCAATGTCTTATTTTATTTTACTACAATTTTTCATATAATATATTCTATTCACAGCTTAACTTCCCTCAAACTCCTCCCAAATCTTCTGACCTCCCCTATCCACCCAATTCCACAACCTCCCTTACTCTCTCTCTCCTTATAAAACAAACAAAAGGGCAAACAAACAAAATTTTAAAAATCCCAACCAGAATAAAGTAGAACAACAACAAAAAAACACAAGAAACACACATGCTTCTTTACCTTAAAAATAAAATATTTGACTGGACATCTAAGAATACCTGACTCTAACTTAAAAATATTTAGTCCTATAGAGAAATCAATCTGTAATCTAGCTGGAAATGTGCTCCCTGATGTTTATTTTCTACACATTGCTGGCTGAAGAACTATCATTAGTTGTCTTACTCAGTGATACACTCTGAACACTGAAATATTAAACCATGTATACTCATACAATAGTGCCATGACAGTGGGGATAACTGACCATTTCCCACTTAAATTTGAGGCCTGCTTCATAGGTGATAATTTATTAATCCATGCCTGGTGTTGTCTTTTCTCTTTTTTCCCTTTTTAATTTAAATTGGAAACAATCTTATTTTAAATATCAATCCCTCTCCCTCCCATTCTCCCAAAACCCCCATCCCACCCCTCTTCTTCCATAGTAAGGGTAAGGCCTCCTATAGGGATCATCAAGGTCTGTCACATCATTTGGGGCAGGGCCTAGGCCATCCCCTGTGTATCTAGGCTGAGAGAGTACCCCTTTATGGGGAATGGACCCCCAATGTGCATTTGTACACTAGGTATAAATGCTGTTCCATTACCAGAGGGTCCACAGGCTGCCCAGGCCTCCTAACTGACACCCACACACAGGGGGCCTGGCTCCTTCCTATGCCGTTTTTTCAAGCTGTCAGTCTGGAGTCCATAAACTCCCCCTTGTTAAGATCAGCTGTTTCTCTGGATTTCCCAATCATGGTTTTGACCACTTTGTTCTTCACTTCTCCCTCTCTACAACTGGATTCCGAGGTTTGGCTCAGTGTTTAGCTGTAGGTCTCTGCTTCTCTTTCCATTGGCTACTGGATGAAGGCTTTAGGATGGCATATAAGGTAGCCATCAATCTCATTATATTTAAGATAGACTCTCCCCTATTTCTTAGATTCTTAGTTGGGGTAGACTCTCCCCTATTGCTTAGATTCTTAGTTGGGGTCATCCTACTATATCTCTAGACATTTCCATAGTGCCAGATTTCTCTCTAAAACTATAATTGCTCCCTCTATTATGGTATATCTTTTCTTGCTCTCCTCTGTTCTTCCCCCGACTCAATCTTCCTAGTCCCTCATGTCTTCCCTCTGCCTCCTCTTATCCCCTTTTCTTTCTCCTAACTCCCACTCCCTTCCATCAGTGCTCCCAATTTGCTCAGGAAATCTTACCCCTTTTCCCTTCTCTGGGGTACCATATATGACTCTCTTAGGGTCCTCCTTGTTTCCTAGCTTCTCTGGAGGTATGGACTGTAGGATGCTAATACTTTGCTCTATGTCTATTATTCATATATAAGTGAGTACATACCATGTTTATCTTTATGTGACTGGGTTAGCTCACTCAGGATGGTTTCATCCAGTTCCATCCATTTGCCTGCAAATTTCAAGATTCCATGGGTTTTTTTCTCCTTCTGAGTAATACTTCATTGTGTATCCATTGTTCAATTGAGGGACATCTAGGTTGCTTCCAGGTTCTGGCTAGCACAGTTAATGCTACTATGAACATAGTTGAACAAATGTCCTTGTATTAAAGTGCATCGTTTGGGTATATGCCTAAGAATGGTATTGCTGGATCTTGAGTTAGACTGATTCCCAAGTCCCTGAGGAAGTGTCATACTGATTTCCAAAGTGGCTGTACAACTATGTACTCCCACCAACAGTGGAGGAATTAGTGTTCCCCTTTTTTCACCTCTTCTCCAGCATAAACTGTCTTTGGTGATTTTGATTTTAGCCATTCTGACAGATGTCAGATGGTATCTCAAAGTTGTTTTGATTTGCATTTCCCTGATGACTTAGGTTATCGACCACTTTCTTAAGTGTCTTTCGACCATTTTGATTTCTTCTATTGAGAATTCTCTATTTAGTTCTGTACCCCATTTTTAATTGGATTGTTTGTTTTGGTGACTAGCTTCTTGAGTTCTTTGTATATTTTGGAAATCAGCCCTCTGTCCGATGTGGTGTTGGTGAATATCTTTTCCCATTCTGTGGGCTGCTATTTTGTCTTGTCAACTGTGTCCTTTACCTTGCAGAAGCTTCTCAGTTTCAGGAGGTCTCATTTATTAATTGTTGATCTCAGTATCTGTGCTACTGGTGTTATGTTCAGGAAGCAGTCTCCTGTACCAATTTATTCAAGGGTACCTCCCACTTTCTCTTCTAAGGGGTTCAGTGTGGCTGGGTTTATGTTGAGTTTTTTGATCAATTTGGACTTAAGTTTTGTGCATGGCAGTAGATATGGATCTATCTGCAGTCTTCTAAACATCAGCATCCAGTGATGCCAGCACCATTTGTTGAAGATGCTTTCTTTTTTCCATTGTATAATTTTATATTCTTTGTCAAAAATAAGGTGTTCGTAGGTGTGTTGGTTAATATCAGGGTTTTCAATTCGATTCCATTGGTCTACCTGTTTACTTTTGTAACTGGAACAAAGTAAATAACTTACCACTACCTCTATCAGCATCTTTGAAACATTGATCTCTATACTCACAATCTGCTTCTCTAGTTCTCTCCTTTCCAAAATGACTCTATGGACTTGTGTTAACTTTACTTTGAGGATGAGTCATTAATATGTTTATATTTGTATGCATTATCCCTTTTTTCAAACTGCTGTTCTCAATAACCTATCATTACAGCTCAATTCCTGACCATAAGTTTGCTTAGGAATTGAATTACAGTGTTCTTAATTCTGGATCATATTGTGCAGTAATGAACATTCTTTCATAACAACATATGACGAGAACTTACAGTGGCTGTTACATAATCATGACTTGAAGCCAACTAGTGGTTATTAGGGATTATAATCATTCTGTTTAGGATTGCCTATTTTAAAATAACCTTCAAAAATGGTTGTTTGGCATTTGTTAGTACTTGTTCTTATTTACTTAAACAATATTTCCACAGAGTAAAATAAAGCATTGCATTTATATCTTTTACAGAGGTACATAATTTGTGAAGTCAGTGACAAATTTTGGGCGCAGATAACAAGGAAGAGTCAGAAATTATAGAAAATAGTCATAAATCCATCTATTCTTTAAATAGCTATAAAGTATGGCTAGAGTGAATTGATAACATGTTGCAAGTAGGCTTTTCCCTGCAGTCTGGTCCCACGGCTGTGCCAGCCACAAACAACACACTGAGACACTGTATTAGATATAGAGCTGTTGGCCTGTTACTAGTTTCATATTGGCTAGCTCTGTCTTAATTATTAGCCCATTTCTATTAATCTAAGTATTTCCACGTGATCTTATCTTACAGAGAAGAGGGGCTAGCGTTCTTCTCTCTCCGTCCTCCATCTTGGATCTCCTCCCTACTACTTCCTCTCTCCTCCTTGTCTCCTAGTCCTGCCTATCTTGCTTTCCTATTAGCCGACAATGCTTTATTCATTAACCAATATGAGAAACATATTTACAGAATGGCATCCCCTATCAATAACATCCAAATTTCCTTCCAGCCCTCTGGTTCTATTTGTTTTGTCAATACAAACAGACTTGTATAAATAAAGCAGATTGCTATCAGTGTCAATTTTGGTGCAGAATAAGTACTGTAATTCATTTCTCAATACAAATGCAAGGTATGCTGAGAATCAAAATCAATGAAAAACACTGCCGCAAATCTGCTTATGCAAGGTAAACAACCATTATTGCAAAGAACAAAACGTTTGAACCCAAGTGATTCATGCAGTAAAAGACAGGAAGGAATGAAATTTAGATTTTCACTCTTTTAGAGCCTAATGAATTACTATTAAGAAAGCAATGTGATTTTTTTTTGAAATACAAAATTTCTAAGCTAGCTACTGCCCAAAATATCAGACACAACTTCCTGCTTATGTTTAGCTTAGTCATCTTGCTAAAGTTTAGGCTTGTTTCCAAAGACAGAACATACTTGCAAATAAATCCCAACTTTGCATATTTTTGAAAAGTTCAAGGGCATATGAGTGGGGTACTTTCTATTAGTTCTTTAAGAATTTTATAAGATGTGTTTTGACTTACAGCCCCATAATCCTTGCTAGATTCACCCCCTTCCTGTTTATTTTTTAAGCTATAAAGTCCAACTTGTCTTGCTCATATACTCCTAAACATGTGTCATTTACTGGAGAATGGTTACTTTCCAAGGAGATACGCCTTTCAGGAAAACTGACTCCCTGTGGATTTCCAACAGTTCCTCAGAGAAGGCATGGGGCTGAGGGATCTTTTGCCCTCTCTACTCTGATTAGAGGATTAACTGGCCTGGCTTGAGCTTGTATTGGTCTTATGTATGGTATCACATTCACTGAGAGGTTGTATTTGCAGCTGCCCTGTTGTGTCAGGAAAACAGTGTCTTTGTTGTCCACCACCTCTTCCTCTTACAATCATTCTGATCCATCTTCCATAATTATCCCTGTACCATGGGAGAAGATGTGTGTGTTTGTATGTGTGTGTGTGTTATATTTAGAGCTGAATATTCCTATCCCCCCCCATCTCTTATTATCTGCACCTTGGACAGCTGTAGTCTTCTGTTTTATATATATAAGCTTGTTTAACATATCAATCCCAGTTCCCAAACCCTCCCATCCTCCCTGTTCCCCCCACCAACCCCCCATGCTATCCCCTTTCTGCTCCCCAGGGAGGGTGAGGCCTTCCATGGGGAGTCTTCTAAGTCTGTCATATCATTTGGAGCAGGACCTAGGCCCTCCCCCATGTGTCTAGGCTGAGGGAGTATCCCTCTATGTGGAATAAGTTCCCAAAGTCCATTCGTATACTAGGGTTAAATTCTGACCCATTACCACATTCAGAGAATCTGAGTCAGTCCTATGCTGGTTTCCCAGCTATCAGACTGGAGTCCATGAGCTTCCCCCTTGTTGAGGTCAGCAGTTTCTATGGGTTTCTCCAGCCTGGTCTTGACCCCTTTGTTTATCACTCCTCCCTGTCTGCGACTAGATTCCAAGAGTTTGGCTCAGTGTTTAGCTGTGGGTGTCTGCCTCTGCTTCCATCAGCTACTAGACAAAGGCTCTAGGATGGCATATAAGGTAGCCATTAATCTCATTATCAGGGAAGGACATTTAAGGTATCCTCTTCACAATTGCTTAGATTGTTAGTTGGGGTCATCCTTGTAGATCTCTGAACATTTCCCTAGTGCCAAATTTCTCTCTAAACCTCTAATGGCTCCCTCTATTATGGTATCTCTTTTCTTGTTCTCTATTCTTTCCCTGACTGAATCTTCCTGCTTCTTCATGTCCAACTCTGCCCTCCTCTTCTCACTAACTCCCCTCATGCTCCCAATTTGCTTGGGAGATCTTGTCCCTTTCCCCTTCTCCATGGGACCATGTATGTCTCTCTGAGAGACCTCTCTGTTTCCTAGCTTTTCTGGCAGTGTGGATTTATACAAGGACATCTGTCCAACTATGATCATTGCAGCATTATTTGTAACAGCCAGAACCTGGAAGCAACCTAAATGCCCCTCAACTGAAGAATGGATGGAGAAAAATGTGGTACATTTACACAATGGAAAATTACTCAGTGGGAGAAAAAATGAATCTTGAAATTCGCTGGCAAATGAATGGAACTAGAAGTGAGGTAACCCAGTCACAAAAAGACAAACATGGCATGTACTCACTCATATATGGCTTTTAGACATAGACCAAAGGATTACCAACCTGTAGTTCTCTGTTAATCACCATCTACTGCAAATAGGACTTTGCTTGATGAAGATTGAGAGATGCATTCATTAATCTATGGCTATACTAATAAGAAATCAGGGATAATTATAATACTATTGAATTTAGCCAAAATAGTGATGGATACTTTATACTTGTTAGAGGAACATTCTACCAGCAGTATGTTACGATATGAAACATATATACACCAAACAGAGGAATGCCCAATTTTATAAATGAAACACTATTACACTAAAAAACCATTGATCAACAATGTAGTACTTGTGGGTGTTTTTAATACCCACTTTCACTAGTAAACAAGTCATCTAGAAAATAATTAATCAGAGAAATGCTCGAGTTAAATAATATAATAAATCAAATTAACCTAACAGATAGCTATAGAACATTCAACCGAAATACTAAAGAATATGACTTCTCAGAAGCCTGTGGGAATTATCCAAATTAATCACAAATTAGGACACAAATCATGTCTCAGCAAATACAGATAATTTGAATTCACTTCCTGAAATCTACCCCCAAAATCAACTACATCTGTTATTCAGGCTAACTTACTCAAATTAAAAATTTCTGCTTAACTCCATTTAATACCATCTAAGTTTCTTTGAGTTACTAGTTAGAACTAATTGTCTAAGACTAGACATTAACAGCCATTAATATATATTTTCAGGTTCCACTTAAGTTCATTAGTTTCCTAGTTTGGACTATTATCCTTTATCTCACTTGATCAGTCACAGCTATTTGATATCTTGCAGCCATAGAAGCTTATGATGTCTTATAGTCGATGAAACTGACTGCAATTTTTTGAGATAAGTGCTATCTTGATGTCAGGCTAAGCTTCAAAAATATACTGTCAAATAATAGCTTGATGTCAAGTTTATTCATAGATAGTGTATTTAAACATGATTGTTGGATTTTCAAACTTGCTTTTTTAACTCTAAATGGGAGCTTTGGCCTCTTTATTTGGTTGCCTCTAGAAGATTCAGTGTGTAGCTGAGAAAGACTACTGTTTTGTTTTTCTCAATTCTGTAAATCCTAACAGCAAGCACCTGACTACTTTTCCTGCCCTTTGTGTATCTTTGCCAATAATCCCCTACCCAGTTTTTTTCCATCTATTCTCTTCCTCCACAAAGGACAGGATAGGAGGCTGGCATGCATTCTGTCAAGATTTCTTTTTATACATCTGAAAAGAAGGCATCGGTCTCTCCAACTGTCAAATTGATCTGTAAGTCTGACTTGTCCAGCATCACTTTAGACTGTGAAAACTGAAAGATGTCATTTGTTTTTTCTGGAAAACTATGAAAGGAATGACAAATAAAGGTTAACTATGGGGTAAGAATAGCTTTTCACTGAACTCTCATAGTTTGAATCCTAAAAGCCATACAGGTAAATAGAATTGTGCAGAAAACAAAAGACACAAAAACAAAGCTGAATTGGAGCATCAAGTTCCCTAAGACCTTGGTTATGCAATGTACACATAATGAAACTGGACTTTAGGATCTCCAAATTGAAACAAATGTCTGTCAAAGTGGTAGAGTATTTGAAATTGTGGCTGTCTCTGAAAATCCAACTCCATGGAGGGTATAAGGCAGGTATTATTTTCTTCATTTTTCAGATGCAAAACATGGAAACCTAGGAAATTTTAGTAGAGAATGGTAGGGAAAATAGATGCTACGAGAAAGAGTTCATGTGGACTGCCTCCCAGCCTAGTGTCTTTCAAATGTTTCTTCTGTTTTTTAGACTTCTGGACAAGACCTTGAAATCTAATGAACTTCCAAATCACATATACCTTTTAAACTGTCATTAAAATTCCTAAATAAAAATGCATAATTATAGTTGAGAAAATAATTAACATTATGTAGGAAAAGTCATTACTCTAAAATTTTCAATCAGCAATAATTGTGCCTCAGATAAATTTTATGAACTGGGATATTGCTATTAAAGGCACATTAAAAGTTGGCCCAAAAGCAAAAGTTGCTGTAAAATCAACTGGATCAGAAAAAAAATGTGAATGGCATTTAATATGGCTATCTTTTGCCACAGTTTTATTACTTGTATTAGGGATGTATATCAGCTGGATTTTTCCTGACTATGTACAAGTAATCTTTGTAGCACTCAAGTAGCTGAGATAAAAATCAGAGTCCAAGGACAGCCTGTGTTACATAGGGAAACACTGTCTCAAAAATTGATAAAAGTTTCAATTTAACTTTTTAGACTTGCATAAGTACATGGATTTAGTATGATCAAATTAGTAGCAAATCAACTTTGTATCCAAATGAGAAGATGGACAGTTAATATATTTAAAACTGTATAGTATTACTTAGTACAATCAGAAATATTCCATGCAAAATAACAGAATTAACTAGTGATAGTTTACAGAGGTTAATGGGAAATGTCATTCTGTAAATTTGTTTCTTATATTGGTTAATGAAAAAAGGATTGTTGACCAACAGGAAAGCAAAATAGGTGGGGCTAGGAGACAATGAGTTTTTGGGAAGAGGTAGGGAGGGGAGTCAACATGTAGAACCAAGAAAACAGAGGTCCTGTTCCTCTCTCTGGTAAGCCAAGACCACATGAAAATACTTAGATTAACAAAAATGGGTTAATATTTAAGACAGAGCTAGCCAATTAAAAATGCTAGTAACAGGCCAACAGCTTTATGTCTAATATAGTGTCTCTGTGTGTTATTTGGGGCTGGTGTGACTGTGGAACCAAGCGAGGAGGAAAACATGCTCCTAACAAAATGATGCCCAAAGTAGCACTATTTTTAAAAAGAGAAAGAGAAAGAAAAGAAGCTGATGTATATGTTTGAATACTTTAAGTATATATATATATATATATATATATATATATATATATATATATATATATCTCACAGGTTTTCTGTAATTTCCCTACAGTATGTCTATCTCCAACTGCACATGGGAGATCCAAAAATGTGTTCAAAATAGTTATAGCAGAAGACTGGAATCTTGTCTAAATTAAGCATCTTTGTGTTTACATGATAAAGCTACTTATAAATCATGTTGTTATTATAGAAAAGGAAAAACATTTCAATTTTTGAATTTTGTGTCATACTTCAGATTGCAATTTTTGAAGAATGAGAATGGTTCAGAGGCAGTACTGAGAGTGAGTAGTGGTTAGTCACAAGGAAATTATCCCTGAAAGAAGAAAGAGTAGAAAGGACATAGACAAGGTGATTTACTGTTTTGGTTATCACATTCAGAGTCTAAAAAGTTCCATGACAACCTCTAATAAGCACAAGTCAGTCTAAGAAGCTGTAATCCTCAAAATCAGGGTGACCATTGATGCAGCCTTCAGAGATCAAGGGTCCTAGAGGCCCAAGCATGTTGCTGGTAAAAATATCAAATTCCAAAATCCAAAGCAGGAGAAATCTGACTTTCAAGGGCAACAACAGCAGAAATCACACCACTGCAGAAACAGAGATGAAAAAGAAAAATGAGTAGTCCATCACTGTTCTTATCTCTTGGTTATACTCACAAATTATTGGACCTTGTGCTGGTTATTGATACAACTTAAGAGTCACCTGGAAAGAGGGAACTTCGGCTGAAGAATTGCTTTGATCATATTCTTGTGAGCATTGCCTTGGCAGATGCTTTTTGGCAGGACCTAGTTCACTGTGGGTTTGAGAGTGGGGGTTCTTTGTTTTGTAAGAAGGCTGAGCATGAACAAGAGAGCAAAGATGACAGTGATATTCCTTCAGAGTTTCTTTTCCAGTTTCCAGCCTTGAATTCTTGCCTTGACTTTCCTCAATGATGGATTATGAACAGCAAGAGTAAGATAAAATAGGCCCCTTTCTTCCCAAGTTGCCTTTGATCAGGCTGCTTTATAATAGCAACAGAAAAGTCAACTCAAACAGTTGCTACTCACCTACATTGAGGTTTAGTCTTCCTGGTGCAGGTTGGGAAACGCAATTGGTCTTCTCTGAAAGCTCTCTAAAAGCCAGTCAATCTGATACCCCTCCAATTAATCATGAGTGAGACATGAAGCCAACAGACATCAAAAGCATACTGGACAGAAAGAGATGTTGTCTAAGACCCAACATTAATTTTATCCTCCAAAATCAATAATTTCCTCATAATCCTTCCAAGTCATTATCTTTAGCATCTCATACCATCCTTCCAGTTGGTGAGAAATATCCCCCCAACAGGGATATGTATTTGAACACTTGGTGTCTGTGGTGGGTTGAATGAGAATGGCCCCCATAGACACATATCTTAGAGTGCTTGATCTCCAGGTAGTAGAATTGTTTGGGAAGCACTAGGATGCATGGCCTTACTACATGCAGTGCAACACTGTGGAATGGCTTGGAGGTTTCAAAAGCCTACCATTTGAGTTTAGCTCTCTCCTTGTACTGGTGGATAAGATATAAACTCTCAGCATCTGTTCAAATGCCATGACTGCCTGTCTGCTCTCATGTTCCCCTCTACTATGGGTATGGACTCACCTTCTAAGTCCGTAATCCCTGCATAAACTCTTTCTTCTATAAGTTGTATTGGTCATAATGTCTCCCCAAATAAATATAAAGTTGATTTAAAAAGATAGTGTCTCATTGATAGCACTGTCTGGAGGAGGTTGCATAATCCTTAGACTATGACATGTTACTTGACAAAATATGCCACTGGATGTGGACTTTGGTAGTTTATGCATTTTCCCACTTCCTGTTCACTATCTGCTTTATGTGTGGGGTTGAAAATGTGATCTCTCAGCTTCCAGCTCTGGACAACATGCCAAGCCACTCCTAAGGACACATACCTCAGGAAAATTATGTTATATAAGCTCTTTCTTCTGTAAGTTGCTTTCAGTAATTGTGTTTTATTATGGCCACAGAAAAGTAGCTAATGCAATATACGATTAACTAAAATATCCTGCCAGCTCCATTTCCAAAGTTAGATCAAACTCCATCTACAACACATGACACAATGTACAATATGTAAATATCTGAGTTAGAAGAGATAAATTTTCAGATTGACCTACCTATTTTTACTTGTGCACTCCATCATAATTCCATTCCCATATAAGAACTACAATAATAACCAGGTGGTAGTGGTGAATGCCTTTGATCACAGCACTCAGGAGGTAGAGGCAGGCTTATCTCTGTGAGTTCAAGGCAAGCCTAGTATACAGAATGAATTCCAGGAGACGCTCCAAAGCTAAAGAGAAATCCCGTCACTGGGAAAACAAACAAACAAACAAAAAACAAAACAAAAGCAAAAACAAAAAAACTTTCTTATTTCCACATACTTAAAGTATTTGTATTAAATCCAAATCCCCTTTTTGATATTTCCTTAACTTATTTGTTTTATGATACCTAGTACAATATGAAATTGTATGTGAATTTCTTTTTCACCTACTTTCTTTTTCTCCTTAAATGAAAAGTATTTTCTATAAGGAAGAAGTCCTTGTGTACCTTGTGTGCTACTATATACTTAGGATTTAGACCAGTGTATGGAAATGAATACTGATAAAAAGTGAATAAAGTAAGCAGATGGGAATTTTATCAACAATGGAATGGGAAGGAAGATATCATGTTACCTTAAAAAAATCAAAGTTGAGGTGAACAGACACAGTTCTCCAGACAAGATTTGATACAAGTATTACATGAAGAGATGTCCTGTTCATCAGCAAGACACACATTTACACTGCTTTCTGTGAAGCAACATACAAACTATCTGCAACATTTCTTTTATGAGCATTTCATCATAGCTAACGTTTGTAGCAATTCTAATTATATATTCTCTTATGTCAGTTTTCCCTCCCAAATTAAGAATGCCCTTTCTCTTATGTATGCTATACACTTTAAAGCTTGCAGGACATTTGCCTTAATGAAGAAGATGACAACAGGTCTAACACAAGATCCTTTCTTATTTATCCACTAAGATCATGCTTTCTATCTCATGTAGGAAGACTAATCGTTCTCAACTTGCATCTTTGAATATAGAAATAGCTGTTTTTCTTGTCTTTGGTACTACAGTTTTTATTTATTCTGGACTTTAATCCTCATGAAAATCCATGAAATCATTGAATTTACAGTTTACAATTTACAGTTTTCAGAATTTGCTATACATTTGTAACCATGTATATTTTCAGGGGTTCTGGTCATGATATAATTCTTACCTTGTGTCTAAACATTTTGGAAACCTTTTTCACATAGTGTACATAATTAATTTTGCTTAATATTTTGACCCTCATACCATTAATTTCCTAGTAATAGCAAAGTCCATATTTCCTGGTTTATTGTTATATAGATGACAAATAAATAGATCGATGATAGATAACAGATGTGTTCCTGATAAAAGATAGGTAGGTAGATAGATAGATAGATAGATAGATAGATAGACAACGAGATAGAGTGCACATTTTTATGGGTTCTACAACCACTCACAAATTTAATGATTCTCTAGAAAGGTTCATATGACACAACATAAACTTATTTTTCTGGCCAAGATTTATTACAGCAAAGGATAGAGTGGACAGAAAAAATATATCCATGGGCAGAGAGTAGAAAGATTAAAATAAGATTTCTTATTCTCTCACTGTGGGGATTACCCATACTGTTTTCTCTTGAGTTGAAAACTTTTTGAAAACTTCATGAAAATTATAGAAATACTATTGATATGGAAAATTTGAATCAGCCTTAAAGATTACAGGTACAGACCCCTAATTTGGAAAACCCTGGGCTCTACCTGTAACCCCTAGTTATGTACCATTTGCACATTAATTTGACCCACTACTTCAGGAGTATAGAGTAACATTATTACCCACTAATTTAATTAATAACTTAGTAGTTTTGATTCCAAAGTCATTGATAGTTGTTAAATGCAATAAACAAAAACAGAACTATAAAACAGAATTCTGGGAAACTGAGATAGTTCAGTGGTCAAGAGAATTTTCTGTTTAATTGTGAAAACTGTAACTCAGATTCCAGCACCCATATTATACAGTTCACAAAATCCTATAACTTCAGCATCAAGAGATATCAACCCCTCACTTAGACTATCAGACATACACATATAAGTATTCACAAATACATAAAAAAGCTAACAAAGATACATGCATACAAATACAATACAGTAAAATATATCTTAGAAAAGACCTCTCAGTACTAACTCCTCCACATGAGTTATACACATAAAAAACTCACATAAGCTTGAAAAGTATATTTAATATATTATCATATGTATATTTAATATATTGCAATTCTATAATATATTAATTTGTAAATGTGTTATACATTTAGCTAATAATAATGTAAATATACCACATATATTTAAATATTGAGTTTTATGTACCTCACAAGCTTCATATTAGTTAATTCTCATAAACATCATCTGATATCAATATAATTGTTCACATTTAAAGATGAGGAACTGAAACACACACTACTTAAAGCTTACATAGTTGAGTCTTGTGTTTTAGAAATGAAATTCCTATCTCAAACTCTCATGACTTAGAATAGAAAGCATAAGTCAAATTGAATAGAAACACTTGGAAATTCTTCAAAACCACATGAGCATCCCTGAGGCTGACTTGATTTTGTAATAACATGCAACTCTAAGTCACTCATGAAGGATAAGGTTGCTTTTGTACTATAAATACCCAGTGTATCCTTAAACCTTCATTAAATAAGGCTACTCCAGGAAAATACCAAAAGAGATCCAATCCCAGTAGAGCTAAACATTCTATGTGACTATCTAAAATTTCCATTCAGCTATGAAACATGGAGTTTAGACATATGAAGTTTAGACAATTAAAATGTGGCTGATTCTCTCAAGAAAGTGGCTTATAGGCTGAATATACTCTTGCTTATTTATTGCAATTTATTATTTTATACCCAACGTTAGTTAGCTCCAGCATGCATCATATCTCATTACAGACTGTTTTTATAATCAAAGTCTTAATCAAATGCAAGCACATCCATTTGTTTCTGTGTTGTCTGTGGCTATTTCAATGTTAAAATATAAAGAGAAAGCACAGTAGTAAGAACAGAGATTCTAACAAGTTCTTAAAATGGTTATTGCTTAGAAAAGGTCTCCAAACCCTAAATTAAAGGTATATGATTGCTCATTGTGCTTCTATGTGACACTATCGCCTGTGTCCTGCCGGTGAAGCAAACTCTTCAGATGTTTCAACATTTGCTTGTTATTTCTCCATTGCTTTATTTTATTTTATTTTACCAAGACTGCCTTTGCTAGGATACTTAATGTAAAGGAAAATGTACCCTAAATGTTATGACACATGCACATTATCCCAGCACCTTTTTTTAAAATTTACAAGTTAATCTGAGATACACAGCAAATTGTAGGCCAGAAAAAGCTACACACTGAGACCCCTTTTCAAAAGACCAGTAACGAAAACCAAAACAAGATGAATATATACTCTTATTACTTGACCACATATAAATTGTAACCTTTAAAACAACTTTATTTTTCTCTTATTTGTGGTACTTTAAAAGGGGCATGAAAAGATTTCTGTATTTCTATATTCATCTCTAGGATTTTGACTAAGACGAAGGGGAGAGTAGTTCTGTGCAAATGCCTTACTGTTTCTGCTGAAATCAAAATGATTCACTATGCTCCTTTTAGAGAAGCGGTGATCTAATAAACAATGTCTTGAAGTTGTTAAAAACTACACGTTTATCCTGATGCTTATTACACTCATTCAGAGCTCACTATTGAAACTAATGCTTCTCCTGGATGCCTAAAGAGTGAAGTTTAATCCCAAACACTGAAAATAGTAATTATTGAAAATATCCTCCCTGGAAATTACACATGTCCTGGTCTGTTGTTGGTAAGATATATGGCACTATAGTTGTTTACAGTTCTTTGGCTAAGTTGAAAGTTCCATGAGATTTTCCCCAGCCACATTAACATATCTACTGCTATCTTTGTTCAGGTCTTGCTTAGGCAACTATGCTGGTGAGATTTCTTGGGTGTAAGTAAGGAAATGCAATCTCATACAAACTTGCTGTAGCTATGTTCTTAGTATCTTTCTGTCCTCTCTTCCACGCTCATCCCTAAGTCTTGGGTGGATGAGTTGTGTTGAAAAAATATTAGTTAGGGCTGAGAACCACAAGATCACTAGTTCTCTGCGTTTTGGTCATTTGTACTTTTCTCTAATGGTCTCTGTATGTTACAAGGTGACATTTCTTTTAATGAGGTGAGTACTATACTTACCTATGGTATAAGGATAAATATTTAGAATGTATTTAGGAGGGCTAGAGACATGCCTCAGCCATTAAAGGCTACGCTCGCAATCAAAACTAGAACATAGTTAGGAAATATGTTGGTTTAGTAAAGTGAGGGGTGTACATAACTAATAAATGCAGAAAATGAGAGCAGTCTTTTTCAAGGAAGAGCCCTCAAATTTGTTATCTAGTACCAGTAGTCAGTCCTGAAATCATATACATATAATTAACATCATAGTAAGCAGGTTGTATTATCGTATTTAGGAGTGTCTGTGTGTGTGTGTGTGTGTGTGTGTGTGTGTGTGTGTGTTTACAATTAGAGAAATAAAAGCCAAAAATTTGAGAGACAGTGGTGGAATACATGGATATGATTGGGTGGAGGAAAAGAAAAGATGGAAACATTGTAATTTCAAACATAAAAATAGATATGGAACCAGTAGAACTTTATCTTCACAGAGTTGGTACATACTTGTCAGACTCAAAGGAATTCAAGTCATTTGTAAGAATCCAGAAGCACTCTGTATTTTCTATTTTGCTAAAAATCCATGATCTCCTATTTTAAAATGCAGTATGTGTTTCTATCCCCCTAAAAACCAATTCTCATACAGATGTGCCTTTTCCTTGGCTGTCTTGGAGATTTTCAATAGCCACAGGCTTATCATTTAGCAGAACAAACACCTAGGACAGTTTCTTATCCTTGGGCAACCATTTTAGGAAGGCTGTGAATTTCTTCATCTGAAATCACTGCTTCTGATCACTTGAAAAACTTCCAATTTACACTGCTCTGCAAGTCAATAAGTTCAGGAAGTAATTTCAGAGCTTTTAGACTCCATTTGATGATAATATGTACACTCAAAGTCCTGGTTTCTAGTATTGATAACTTTAAAAATTAAGCTTAGGTGCATCTAATCATAAAGTGAAAAAAGAGAGCTGTATATAAAGTACAATTAAGAATGGTCTCGTTATGTAATTCTTCCACATATTTAATACTAGAGCATTCTTACACATCCGGCATCATTTTATAAGACTTCATTAAAGTAAACTCAGTGAGGTACAAAGCTAAAGAATGTGAAACAAACCCACTTCAATCGATCTACTTTTCATCAAGTGAAAACTTCAAAAAGTCTCATTTAAGTACTTTATTATTCCTAAATTTCTTCTCCCATCATTATTAAGATGAAAGTTAGCTAGGACTGATGCCTTTTCTAATTAATTCCAACTTACTCTGTGAGACGAGCAATTAGCATTACAATTCTCACCCCCAAGCCCTAACCTACAGCATTCAGGAAGACTTAAAAGAAGAGGTCTCCTCAGTTTGCCAATAATGAGCATTTGAAGCATTTCCGGAGAAGCCTACTGAAGAGATTTCAGGAATAAAATCTTCAGATAGAATGTATATATTTATCCAGCCACTGATTTTTTTTTTTGAACAATGCAGTAGTAACTGAATCAATCCAAATAAATTTTATTAAATAGGACAGCTGATGTAACTCAGTTTTTCTTTGAAATTCAAGTTAATTCAAGTGAGTAACTTACAGCCCTTTAGGGGAAATTGTAGCTCTCCTAATTTCTAGAACTTGAGATGTTATGTAACTACCTGCCTAGTTTTCTCTCATGAGGTAAATAAAGTTCTTTTACTAGCAGCAATCATCATAAGCACTTTTTGTTTCTTTTATTTAGCACAGATTAAAGTGCAAATCTTGGGAAGGCTATATTAAAGTCATGTAAAAATCTAATGTTTTATCCTAACACATACAAAATTTCTACTTTCTGCCATTTCTCTGTCAAACCAAATTCAAAATCAAACACTAGAGTTCTAGTAATCTCTTTGTTTCCATAGCGGCCAAGAAAAACACAAGTCACATGAGATTGCAATGTCAACATAGGAAAGAAATACATATAAAGGCTTCAAATTAGCAAATATTAAATTCTGAAAATAACAAAAGGGAAACTATAACCACATTTCATCATTGTATTTGTTTTCATCTATTTGTTTAAAATCATAAACCCTAACATGGAAATCCTTCCAATGTTCAGGCAAAGAAAAGATAAAGCAATATTAAGTATTTATCCTAAGAATTTATTTGAAAAGTTTGAAAATACAGCAATTGTAGCTGAGAGAAATGTTTTGGGCATGTACGTGAAATTTCCAATATTCTTAATGTGTTAATATTAACCATATGTCTGACTTGACTAATATGGTAGCAGAATTAAAGAATTTCTAGTTCTGAAAATTTTAAGAAGTACATCATTAGCTCATGGATCTCTATCAATTGTTGCCTTGAAAATCTGTGATTGCAATATGCTTAATTAGTAAGATTTTAATTGTATGTTTTTAATGTGGAGAGATAAAGCAAGGTTTCTACTTGGAAGGAAAAAAAAAAAAAACGTTTTTCAAAAGTTATTTGACACATGAAAGAGAAATGATATATATCAAACTGAGTAGTACACTACAGATAAAGAACACACCATGGCCCAAGGTCTTCTAGATCTTTTAGGAAATGTTAAGATTTGGTGAAATCAAGAGGCATAAATATTTGGTGAAATCAAGAGGAATAAATATAAGGAGTAAGGTTTTTTTTTCTGCCCGCCGCTGGTCTTGTCCCACTGCTGTACCAGCCCCAAATAACACAGAGACTATGTATTTGATATAATGCTGTTGGCCAGTTACTTGTTTCTTATCGGCTAGCTCTGTCTTAAGTATTAACCTATTGCTGTTAGTCTACGTATTTCCAAGTGCTCTTACCGGAGAGCCTGCTGGCGTCTTGTCTGCCCAGTCTCTCCATCTTGACTGCTTCCTCACTACTTCCTCTTTCCTCCTCGTCTCCTAGTCCCGCCTCTCTAGCTTTCCTATTGGTCAACAGTGCTTTATTCATTAACCAGTATGAGATACATATTTACAGAATGACATCTCCCGTCATCTCCTCTTTTCTGTCTAAAATAAAAAGAAGGGTTTTAACCTTAACATAGCAAAATATATTACACAACAGTTATCAAGTAAGAATTACAGTTAACAATATTTAGTCCATTAACATTTAGCAAAATTTGAAGAAAATATTCCATTACCTATCCTATCTTTGTGTGTCTAAAGTCCTATATGTAACTTATCTTTAAGTCTAACTAAGGAAAATTATAACCATAACTATCTGTCTTCAATTCCTTCAAAGACCACAGAAGGATATTATATAAACTCTAGAAATGACAGAGACAGCCCACTGCCTGGTCAGTCACCCGAAGTTCTTCTGTAATCTTCCATCTTCAGCCCATAGGCCATAGTGTGTCTGGCAGACTCTTCAGCAAAGTAGGAAACTTTAAACTGTCTTCCTGTATTGGCAGTTTGTCAGTCACTTTTCTCTGTGTCCTGCAGACTGTCTGGCAGACTCTTCCATGAAGTAGGAACTCTGTAGCAATGTCCATCTTGAATCAGCAGTTACTTTTCTGTGGGTCCTGAATGTCCAGTTTATACAGCATAAAGTCAAACAATGAAGACAAGAGCAGTATCTTGTCCAAATGGCCAGTCTTGCTATATTGAAAGCAAACTTCATAACATGTTTCTTCGATGTCCATCTTCCATCTTCCTTACTGGTGCAGGTGGTATTGCCAGGAACATTTATGTCTCACTGTCAAGAAAAACCCTAAACCATTTTAAATGCCATATTCTATAGGTCTTTGAAAGGTTTGTAGAATGCCTGTCTAACTCAAATACATCTCTGTGTATCTTGAAAAACCTAACTAACTTAACTCTAAGCTTTGACTATCATAGGTAATTATTTATAATCTGTACTACATTATACATTTCTAAATGAGCTATGCAAACACAATATCTAAACAAGAGTATATAGATATCACACAATTGATCTTAAATCGTATCAATAAAAGAAAATCCATTCCAAAACAAAGTATTCATATCTATATCATAATCCCCTTTTTACCTTAAAAGGAATTGGCTGTGATCATTAACCATTTATAACCAATCCCATTTAAATGAAAACAAACATTTATAAACAGTATTTGGGAATTTGGGCGTCATTCTTTCCAAACTACTTCCTGCTGATAGGGGGCACTGTCATGGGGATCCTAAGAAGATGCAGAAATCCTGGCTGTAGTCTGCAAGGCTGCCTTGTTCAAACTGTTTTGAATGTTGGATCACCAGGAACGCTGTTTCAGGGGGTCTGGCTTACTCAAACCACATTATGCTGCAAGGAATCCATAGCTTTTTATTTTCTGTGGAAACAAAAATAGAAATCCTTTTCCCCAGTAACTTGTCCTTGACCTTAAATTTTTGAATCAAAGCATTTTTAAAATATACAAATTGAATTAATCCAGCAGTACTTAAATGAGTGCATCTGATTTCCTCAGATATGCAAACAATCACTTGAAATTAAATGAAAAAAGCAGGTATGTATTTATTTAAAGTAGTTATTTTATGTAGATTAACAAAATTTTATAATTATAGCCCTTGATTTTTTACATGGGAAGTTTATTGAGGAAAGGCAAGGGAGTGTAGGGGAAGGAAGAGAAGAGAGATATACATTCACATACACACATACAGAGAGAGAGGGAGGGAGGGAGGGAGAGGGAGTAGAAGGAGCAATAGCCCTTGAATTTTGAGACAAAAGAAAAACATTGATTTTCTTTTTTAAGGGTTCCTAATTCAAACCCTGACATATTGATATTTTCCCATGTAAGAAAATTACTTCAGGCCACATGACAGAAGGATACCATTTGAAGATGAAACTGCTATTTGTAATTTCATATTTGAGAATAATTAGGAGGCAAGTTTAGTTCAGCATTAATTTTAATGGCAAACTCTGTCACAAAATCAGAAAGTCAAAAGCTTACCGTGAGATTTTATTTTATTAAAACATATGATAACAGTATTAATAATTCACTTCACACATTTCTTTCTTTATTTTGTATCTAAGAGTTGGTCATGATGGGTCATGCCCATACGCTCAGCACTTGGGATGCAGTAGTAAGAGGACCTTCCTCAAATTCAAGAATAGCATGATGTACATAGTAAGTTCCAGTCCCATCAGAGCTACATAAAGAGAAGCATTCTCACACACAAAGTAACACAACAGGAATACAGGAAATAACTTAAAATGAGCAGAACTGAACACAAAATTAGTAGTTTATCCTTCAGGATTAGCCTGCCAATCATTTTTATGATTATCATGATTTTCATACATTAAAAAATAAAGATGTATATATTTGGTTGTGAGCCTAGCCTTTAATGGTTGAGCCATCTTTCCCAACAAGCATTATACCGACTTAGACCACCTGAACGTAGGTCTCAGTTAGAAGATGGCCTGGGCAGTCTATGGGACCTCTGGCAGCAGAACCAGGATGTATCCCACCTGGTGCATGAAAGGACTTCGGGAGTACATTCCCCATGGAGAGATACTCCTTTAACACAGAGGCAGGAGGGAGGAACCTAGTCCCTACTCCAAATGATTTGACAGATTTGGTTGATCCCTCCAGGAAGGCATCACCCTCCCTGTGGAGTGAGGGAAGAGATGAGAAGGTGATGGGGGAATGGGTGGGAGGGTGGGGAGGGAGGGGGAAGGAACTGGAAACAATATGCAAAATAAGAAAAAATTATATATATATATGGAAAGAAAAGAAATTAAGCTAGACCCTAAAAAATAAAGATGTATAAATACTTTAATCAATTATAGAAAGTTACAAAATAACATTATTAGCACCCTAGCCATGAAAAGAAATAATAACTCAGAAAAGTCATCAGAGAGTTAAAAACATCAATGAAAGCAAAGTATATAACCTCTCCAAAATGACTAAATCTTACAGTGAAAGAAGTAATCTGTATACACTTTTTTATTAGCTACTTCACAATTTCTTTTATCCTTTTTTTAAATTTAAATTTGAAACAAGGTTGTTTTACATGTCAGTCCCTGTTCCCTCACCCTCTCCTCCTCCCCTACCACCCCCACCTAACCCCAGCCCATCTGACACAGACATAGTCAGAAACTGACAAAGACAGTGTCATGAAAAACTAAAGAGAAAATTTAAAACTGAAAAGCACAGGTGAGCAAGATGGCTGAGACTATCTTGTAAGGAGCAACAAACATTACAGAACAAACTCACAGTCATCACCTATTCAACCACAAAGCCTTTGTCATGGGTCTTCACTGATTGCACAGATAACTGTCTTAACAGCAGGCACAAAAGGAGGAAGACAGAAACCACTTTGATGCACTCACTCTGGCTGTCGGTGGATGAACTGAAATGAAGGCTGAGAGCAGAATACAAACTCAAGAGCCCCATAGAAATGAATGTGATGAGGGAAGATGTAAAGTAAAGAAAATGTTCCATAAGCTCTAAAAACTAATAGCAAAGCTAAAATGTGTTTGGTGGGGGAACATCAGAGTCACACCAGTGCTCAACTCTCCAACAATTCTCAGGATATAGATGTGAAAACTGAATCAAAATAAATCTAAAGCAAAGTCCAAGTACCAAGCAGTCTGAACAAAGTAAATATACCTGTACATTTTTTGTGCCCATTACTTAGTTCAGAATTTGACTTTTTGGAAGTTTATGCTATACAGGAACTAACGAAAAATTGAATCACACTGAAAATAAATAGGTACAGTTGGTGCCTGGACAAGAAAAGCTGCTAAGAATGGCAAACTAGCTGGGAGGTGGTGGTGCACTCCTTTAATTAGAGGCAGGCAGATCTTTGTGATTTCAAGGCCAGCCTGGTCTACGAGTTCAAGGACAGAATAGCCAGTGCTACATAGTGAGTCTCAGAAGAAGAGCTAATTTTGCTATTCAAAAAATTATTTGAAAAGCCAGGCAGTAGTGGTGCATGCCTTTAGTTCCCACATTTACAAGTCCAGAACAGTGTGATCTACAGAATTCTAAGATAGTAGGAGCTATACAAACGAACCCTGTCTTGATCTAAAAGATAGCCAATGAGTCAAATTAACACAAAATATTTCTAAAATAAGTATGTGTCAATGTCAAAGGAGGTAGTAGAAATGGCTAATAGCATGCTATAGAAGAAAATAAATTTTATTACATAAATGTGTTAAAAAAAAAGAAAAACAATGCAAAATTAAAAGTAGAGATGATACATTGAAAACTGTAAGATTAGTGTGGAAAGGTGAACCTCATCATTTGTCTAAAACAGTTAGACTATAATGAAGGAAATTATCATAGGAATTCAACAACAACAACAAAACCAAAATAAATGAGATCTGTTAGAATACTGTCATATCATATATGCATAATTATAGATACCAGGAGTAGAGAAATAAGAACAATTTTATGAGAATACATCTGAGAAACTTTTATAAAAATTAATTGTAGAAAAATAAAGTAAAATAGTGAATGGTAATAAGCCATAAAAACAATAGTTTCAGCAACTCACATAAATGAATACATTTTTTAAAGTACATAATTAGGACATCTATGTTTCAGCTGCTTCAAACAAAACAGAGAAAAATCTATATCAAAATTATACATATGATAAAAATTGTATTTATGATTAACACAAAGTAATTGCAATGTTTCTCCTTCCCTATTTCAATGACTGTTCATGACCAGAGTTCTAGTTTATTTCTTGATAGGAATGTCCAAGCAGAAAACAAGGTGCACATATTATTCTAATGCTCTGGGTGAAAAAGCTACCCATAAAGCATTCTATAGTCAGCAAAAATGTCTTTCACATATGACAGCAAAATAAATACATTTTATGTACACAAAAGGTTTGGTAATTCATCTTTACCAGACAATATGAACAACACTAAAAACAATACTTCAGGCTACATGGGAATTGAATCTGATGGAAAACCAGAGCTGCAGGAAAAACTACAAAGCAGCAAAAAGGTTAAACATGGGGAATCACAAAAGATAATTTGAATATTTTTATATGCTATATGATTTGCATTTCTTTAAAAATACTGTTTGTTCAATAAAGCTTAAAAAAGAAGCTGTATATTAGATCCTTATCTAAATAGGATGAATAAATAAAATGAAATTTTAAAATGTGTACTTTTGACAGCAGAAAGATGAGGATTTAAATGAAATTTTCCTATTGAAATGTAACTGAATTTTTTTTATCAAATTGTACAAACTTATTTGATTGGGTCTTAAAAAGATATAGCTGAGTACTATGTAGTCATTCTAGCCAGTACAAAATAATGCAAAGTTATACAATTTAATCAGGAGAATAAATACATAAAATACTGTTTAAACAACTGACAAATGTCAAGGAAGGAAGGGAAGGAACAAGGAAGGAATAAACAGTCCTCACAAAATGCAAATTGTTAGGTTGAAAGACAAACAGATGGTTTAGATGTACATGAGTTAATCATTGTATCTAAAAACAGGCTGTCCCTCTCACTAAAATGGAGACCACAACTCTGTATGGAAATAAATGCAGCTTTCAAATATAAAGCCACAGACAGAATTTATAGGACAAAAACACTAAGTAAAACAAAACCAACATGATAAGTAATTATCTTAGAAAGTACACAGAAAGATAACATTCTTAATATATGACACCAATCAAGCAATCAATAACATGCAAGTCAACATATATACACATAATAACAAACAGGGCTTCAAGAAACATGAAGCAAAACTGAAACACTTCATGAATCTAACAATGGAAGATTTTGTAACTGGAAGATTTTGTACAGTCCTTTTAGTAAAGCGATATAACAAAAAATCCCAAAGGTATAAAATATTTGTGTAAAAATATTAATAATCCAGATCTATATGACACCAATAAAGCAGTAGAATTTATTGCGAAAATGTTGTTTTAGAACAGTTTGTAAGCCATACATGAGAGCTCATGCCTGTAATCTCAGCATTCTGGAAGCCAAGGTAGGAGGATCATAAGTTCTAGGCCAGCCTGGGATGCACAGGAAGACCCTGTTGCCAAAATAAAAGCCATACTGACTAAGATAATACTGCTGGTTTGATTAATGAGCATAATGTGATTATCAAATTGTGTTCTCTAAATATTTTGGTTGACATACACAGATACTGTGCAGCAGTTGCTACAGTGACCCCTAACTGGTTAGGACATAGAGCCTGAAATGGACATTCTATACTACCCTCTTCAAGACACAGCAAACATCAAGAAGAGGTGGAAGAAGACATTTTCTAGCTTCAAGGAGAGGTGGAATGCTGTAGAATGCAGGCAAAATCATGTCCATGACACTGGTGAACTCCCAGAAGCTGTGCTTACCTGCACAAGACAGGGCCCTCTTCCTTCACTGAAGGGAAAGTTGCCCACAAGACCTCTCCTCTCTGAAGATGGATACATATTTCATAGTATCCAAATATGGGGATAGAAGGAAAGGGAGCAGCATGAATGGGAGTTAGACTACAGAAGGTAATGTGAGGTAAATATGATCAAAGTACAATATATTATATATATATATATATATGCAAATATCACATTGAACCCATCATTACATCATTATATATCATTAGTATGTGTGTATAAAACATCTCAAATGTCAACAAAGATATATGGAGGAGAATAACCACCAGGAAAAAAAAAACTTCTTAGAATTATCTTCTAAGTGTTCCACCCAGTGCTTAGCTCCCATGAAGATCTCACCCTGTCTGAGGAGTGGATGGGGATGGGGTAGGGAGAAGGTGGGGTGAGCAGAAATGCTTCTCTTATACCAGGAGTCACTGAGAAACCATTCCTAAGGCCTCTACTGCCTTTCCTCACAAACGTTTAAATTGTTAAACAGCAATGAGACCATCATCCATAAATGGCATCCCACTGGAATACAAAGCAGCTTCTGGATCCAGTCTCAGGCTCATGACCTACTCAGGTGTGTGTAATCCACGAGAGCTACCAAAATTACTGCATGAAAGCACAGAATAGTAGGAACACTGAAACAAGCCACAAGATTTGAACTCTTCCTTTCTGTTCTGATGCTGTCATTATTTTAACTCCTCTGAATCTCAGTTTTCTTTATGGAGAGATAGTTTCCATCACTGTGTGCATTGAGATATTTCAACACTTTAAAGAACTGTGCAATATATTGTTGGGAATTTTTCTTTATTTGCTGATATAGTCATTAAGAGGATCCCTTCTTTACAGGTAGCTGAGTAATGAAATGAGACATTTGTAAACATGGAAATATATAGTGAAATCAAAGATGCCTTCCAAAGGCTATTTGAGCCCTCTGGGATTTTCCCGTAAAGAATTATGAGAATTGCTTAAGATCTGAATTTATATGCCTCAGAGAAAAAGTATAGACAATTATTCCATTCCTTTGATTAAACTGTGTCCTTCTAGGGCCCCAGGCAAGATCAGGAAATGGCAGTGAGGCTTCTGGATCTCAGAAGAGATGGAGATCTGTTAAGTTTGCAGGCCATACTCACAGTGATGAGAAAGTGAAAAAGTGAGGCATGATAAAGAAAACTGGCTTTGTATTCCAAGCCATCATTTAACGTCGGTTGATGCTTCACCCATTAAATCCTCTTATATATTTAGTTTTTGCTTATGTGATTTTTTTCATTAATTTTAATTATTTAAAATCTCTTATTAATTCTTTTAGAACTTCATACATTCATATTAAGCATATTCATCCACTCTTCCCAAATCCTCCCAGAGCCACCTGGTTTTAGACCCACCCAACTTTGTGCTTTCAGATTTTTAAACCCATTAAGTACAATTTATGATACCCATATATCCATCAGTATTTAGCCATCCATTGGAGCATGATGGACCTACCAGGAATCATACCCTTCAAGAAAACTAACTCTTCATTTTCCAGCATCCATTAGTTACAGATAGCTCCTCAGCTGGGGTTTGAACCTCTTGCTTATCCCATCTTCATGCTTAGATTTGGTATAACTTAAGCGTGTACGTGCACTGGGCATGCTGTGTCAGCTTCTATGCGCAACTGCCCTCTTGTGCCTGGTAAGCACTTTTGTTGTCACGCACCACATGCTTCTCTTACAACTACCCTGTCTTCTGCAATGATCCATGAGTCTTGGAAGAAGATGGTGGTATATAGCTCTCCCTTTAGTATGTTGTACATGTATACAATGAAATATGATCATACTTACCCCTATTTTCTCTCTGACTGCCCCGAAGTACCTCCCCAACACATCCCCTTCGAAAATTCACCACTTTGTTTTGTAGCTCACTAAATCTCATTAGTGCTGCCAATGTTCTTTGACAATCCATAGGATCACTAGGTCCCCAGAACAGAATCTGCTCCAAATTAGGTGTTTAATAAACATGTGACAGAAAGATTGTGAGAGCCAGAACTCCAGGACGTCTTCTATGTTATTACCTCTTATTGCATGAATTCTAGTCAGTCTTAATAATAAAAGCCCAGTGCCAGATACCAGGGTAAATGCAGAAAGAACAGAGAGACAAAGGAGCAAGCCACAGCCATATCTTCCCTCACCAAATTCTAGGCTGAAAAAGAGGGCAAGCTTCTGTCTCCTCCCTGACTTACCACTTTGTCTCTCTGCCCAACCATATTATTATTTCCTCCTCCCAAGTGCTGGGATTAAAGATGTGTGCCACCACTGTCTGACTTCTATGGTTAACTCCAGACAAACTTTATTAGAACACAAACAAAATATCACCACAAACTCTCCTAGATATGGCTTCATAAACAAGACCTGGAAAATGGCAATACCAACAGACATGCCAGCGAGGAAGGGAAAAACCTTCACAGCTTTCCCACCCCTAGGCTATCAACTATAATCAACTAAACTGCTGTGAGAGGGAAAATTAACCTCCCCCTGCGATGAGCTCCTTTATTAGTTACCAATACAAAGTGATCAGCCTTGAATATGTACACAGGAAAAGCAAACTCAGCAGGCACTAGTCATATGTTTTAACACATACCCCTATGTAACAAAAATAGTGAAAAGAAAATTGGCTATCAATTTGAGAGGAAAGAAGGGGAAAGGGGAAAATGAGAAAATGACATAATCCTATTTAAATTAAAATGTACTAAGAACAAAGAACCAAACCAAAAGTAAATAAATAAATAAAAGCAAAATGAAACCAAAAATGACTTCTGCAATATGTTCCCAAAAATCATTGTATAATAAGCTGTAAAATAATGCTGCTAATTTTTTAAAACACTGAAATCATAAAAATGACTGGAATGGTCTCAGATATTCTAAACCAGGCCTAAGGGAAAGTAACAATATCAGAAGATTAATAATGTCAGTACATATGACGAACTAAAGACCCTGAAATTACCCTCCCCTGCCTATGAAAGTGACAAGATCATAGATAGAAATTATCAACGTTATTTTCAAAATGATCAAAAATTAGTTCCAGAAATTAACAAAATCAACACATCCCAGTAGTATTGATTCAAAACATGAGGCATGGCAGACCTGTGCTGTTTTACTTTCCCTAAACTTATCACATTCTCTTCATCTCTGTGACCCACTTAGAAGTAACTCCACAATCTTCCTGAAAATCAGCCATCCAGAATCCACTGGGGCAGTCAGAAAAGCAAGTCTACCAATGATTATGTACCTATTACTGAACATGGGTGGACCTGTTTGGAAGTTACACAGAAAGACTGCTTAAAGGGCTTTTCTGCACTTGACTTGAAGTCACCTGTGAAAACCTTCGTTTTCCTAGGTGTTTATCGAAAACTATCAGTGCCTGTTGCTTAAGTTGAATCTGCCTAAGGTGGTGATAACGGTTGCAGCACACATCTAGTAAGATATTTGAAAATAACGACGTTCCAACTTTGTCAGTACACTGAAAAGCTTTGGCATGTTCTTGACAATCTAGGTAGCTACATATATTTGTGAACACACTGCCAGACACTCTGTGTGGTGTGTGTGTGTGTGTGTGTGTGTGTGTGTGTGTGTGTGTGTGTGTGTGTGTGTGTGTGTAAGATAGGAGACTCATGGGTTCTAAAGAGGTAAAGACTGAAATTTTTGCCAAGATAGAAACCTCAGGAGAAATGGATTTTATGGGCAGATTAACTTTAGTCTTTGTGCCTCCACACTTGAGAAAAAAAAATTTAATCTGAGAAAAAAAAAATTTAATCTGTTTGTTAAGCCACACAGTCAGGAATACTTTTCCCTGTCAGCATGAAAAGACCAATACAGGACATTATATGTTCCTTCTTGTCTTTCCTTTTGGGGGGGCAAACTCGGGGGTTTGTACCATGCTAAAACCATGTTTTGTTTTGTAAGATTTATTTATTTATTATATATACAGTGTTGTGCCTGCATGTGTCCCTGCAGGCCAGAAGGGGGCACCTGATCTCATTACAGATGGTTGTGAGTCACCATGTGGCTGCTAGAAATTAAACTCAGGACCTCTGGAAGAGCAGCCAGTGCGTTTAACCTCTAAGCCATCTCTCAAGTCCCTGTAACTCCATATGTTTAGGTTCTTAAATTTCTACTATTTAAGAATTTATATATTCTTGCTGTTTTTCTCTGTTTAGTGAGCCATTATTTTCATACTTTTCACACACAGACACACATACACAACTTATTTAGTATCTTTGTCCAGCAAGTCCAAAATCTGTCCTCTTTTCATTTTTTAAATGTATTTATTTTACATCAAACCTTAGTTTCCCCCTTCATCCTATCCTTCAAGTCCCTCCTGTTCACCTCTCCAATTTTCCGCTATTGCTTAGATTCTTACTTGGAGTCATCCTTGTGGATCCCTGGGCATTTCCCAAGTGCTAGATTTCTCTTTAAACCTATAATGGCTCCCTCTATTAAGGTATATTTTTTTGATCTCCGCTATTTTTCCCTCAACTCGATTTTCCGAATAGTCTCTTGATTAATGATTGTGTCAGAGGGCCCAACTCACTGTGAATAGTGCCACCCCTACGCAGATGGTCCTAGATTATATGAGAAAGCAAAATGGGCAGGCTATGGAAAGCAAGTCAGTCAAAAGCATTCCCCCATTGTTCCTGTGTCAAGGTTTCTGCCTTGGGTTCCCCTATTAAGGAATCTAACTTATAAACCAATAATATCTTTCCTCCCCACATTGACTTTGGTCATGGGTTTATCACAATAGAAAGAAAAACATAACAAAGTTTCAGGAAAATCTTTGGAATTAATACTGTTTCAGTTTACTCTGAGGTCATATAACAATGAATATTTAAGTAACCCTATTTACAAAAAGTGCGTCAGGACACAATAGAAATGCCTTTACATCTTTGTATATCATGATACTGGTTAGCATAATCATGTTGCAAAATCAGTCTAGATGTCTGTCAGCAGATGAATGGATAAAGAAAAGATGATGGATATATACAATGGAATTTCATACAGCCATAAAAAATTAAATTATGTCATTGGAAGAAAAATGGGTAATGAGATGATCTTGCAGAAAACAAGCCAGATTCAGAAATATCACTAATTTTCTATCATTTATGAAACCGATATTAAAGATATCAAGATTATGAAACTGACATAAACCGAAATAAAGATAGAGAAGATGGACTGTTCTATAGGAGAAAATAAAGTAGCAGGAGTGGGGAGAAGGCAGAAGGGTAACAGAGGTGATTCTGATCCAAATATATTACACACATGAATGAAAATGTCAAATTGGCATTATTTTACACAATTAGTATGACTACTAAAAAGGGGAAATTAACAGGTACAGGCAGGTAGTTGACTGTGTTGATGCACTAGCTAACAACTCTCCAAGCTGGTCATGTCAAGGCTTTTGAGCAACTTAGACCTCATATTCCAGAAATTAATTGCAATGTTTCATGTGATGTACAATCTTAGGTCAGTCCTTTTGGGTTTGAAGGAAAGCAAAAATATTTCATAAGATCACTGTAACAATAATTATTACATTAGGTCTTGTCTATTTGGCTCTGGTTCTAGAGCAAATATGCCTCAATATAACTTGATTTATACTCAAAAATATTCATTGGCAGCAGAGACAGCTCAGATAGATAAACCGTATCATCTTCATATGCATTCAGATTGTTAAACACACATTGCTTTATAACTCCAGGTGTTGTTCTCACCCATTTTATTATCTGAACAGAGGATACAACATTAAATGATGAAGAAAGTGATACAAAAAAATAAATTAAAAAAAAAAACCTCTGCAAATATCCTATCACAGAATTAATGCATTATGGATTAAAGAAAAGGAAAAATATCAGCCAGGGTTCTGATATTTTTAAGGAAGACGAACTTATCTAAACCACAGTTTCTGGTCTATTTTTTCCTTAAATGACCATTTCCATGGCTACTCTGAAGTAGATTTTCATAGTATGCCATGAAAATGAAAAGTGCAAAAGGCTAAGAAAAAAATGATAAGCCGGCATTGTTTGCATCATGTGACATTTGCCATATCTTCCAGGTTCTTCTCAGAGCTTTAAGTAGCTACAATGCTAACAGCTCTGACCATGGAAACCTCAATTAAGAAATTATAGTTAAAAGATGTTGATTTTCCATTTGGTTAATAGAAGGTCTAAAAATAAACACAAAATATATCCGTAAAAATATATGCTAGGCTACAATACTCACATCTGCAAAAGTTTCTTTTATTGTGCCACTATATAAAAGGAAATAATAAATAATGAATTCCATCAAGAACATTCAAAAAAGAATAATGGTCCAATTTCAACATGTCTAACCTGAAGAAAATTAGAGGGCACCTTTATCATCACTGATCCAGTAAAGTTTAAGGACAAGATTTCCCTTCCAGTGTAGTATTTGAAGAGTTATAAGTATCCTGACACTTTATTTATATTTTCCTCTATGTGTGCAATAAATAACTTTCTATTTGAATTACTTATCAGTAGGATAAAAAGGAAGCCAAAACAGACTATTAATGCTCAGATACTGGTGAACAAAAATGAATAATAGCCAATATCTTTGAAGGAATAAACAGAAGTTTGCAGTAACCTGAATTCTTAAGTACTCATTGAGAATCAGTCATGATGTGTTCAAAGATATGGTCTCATCAAATGAGTGTCTCCACAGCCAAATCAAATCATTTCTCTTGGAAATTGCAAACAAACAAACACCATATCTCCTTAACTTAGCCTTTGAAAAGGCACAAGGCCAGCCTATGGGGGTATAATAACATTTTATCCATGATTCTTATTTTTTAAACAAATTCTTTTGTATAGATAGGATTGGGAATATATATAAGAGTATTGGAAAGAAAGATTAAGAACATTCTTATATTTAGGTATATGGGAGATTTTCATAGTATTTAAGCAAATGTAAACAATATATGGCTAGATGTATTAGGAATTTTATAACCACATTTTCTATTGTTCTTTCTGTGCAAACTGAACAGGCATAAAAATGCCACTACTCTATACAACAGCCAACACAGCTTAGAGAGTGTTGTCAAACTAGGCCACTGTCTGTAAAACAAAGGGAGATGACAAATATGAGCCTTGGGAATGAAAATCCTCTAACTAGATATGTCATGGTTCTAGCAGAAAACCTACTACAATTATTCTCCTAAAGTACCATAACAAAATAGAACTGCTAATTGTGTGTTGCTATACCCATCTATCAGTGTCTTTCTCAATGATTATTAGAGAAGCTCCTTCTTGAAGTAAACCAGAATTTCAGAGACCCACAAGTGGACAATGTGGAGAGAATGCAAGATATTGAAGCACTCAGTCCCAAATGGGATGTCTTTATCAAAGCTTTCGTCTCAAGGCTCAGTGATCTATGGGGAAGAGAACTCAGAAAGACTGCAGGAGCCAGAGGTGATGGATGACTCCAAGGAAATAGTGTCTTAAGACACAATAGGGCCAATGCACATATAAACTCACAGAGACTGTGGCACAGTGCATAGGACCTACACTGATTCAGCCCTAAGCACAAATAAATGGTAAGTAATTAAACTCTCATAAAAAGAAATAAGAGCATCAGGGCTGGAGTGAGGGCTTGGCAATTACGAGTACTTGCTCTTGCAGAGGACTCAAGATTAATTTCCAACACCACATGTTAACTTCAGTTCCAGGGGATCCAAGGATCTTTTATGGTCTCTATGGATACCAGATATGTATATGGCCCAATTACATATATGACAGCAAAACATGCACACACACACATATATTTTTTATATATATATATATATGCTAGAAGAAAAGAACAAAAAGAATGTGCCTATAAACACAGCACTGTGGAGGTTAAGAGGATAACATTTCCATGAATTCAAAGCCAGGATTGAGAAATAAAAAAGAAGTAAGAAACGATGGAAAAAATAAAACAAATAAATATAAAGATAGGTGGTCAGTAAAGTAAATATGGTACGCAGATATTTTTATGGCCCCCTTGATTCTTGGAGTTATGTCCTTGTATAGTAACTTCCTAAAGGTACTCCATTTTTTATTCTTTTCCTATTTTCTTCCCTCATACAATATATCAGACACAGGTTTTGAATGAGCCTTTCTTAATATTGCACTTGCATTATCTTGTTTTTCCATGTATCTGTATCAGCTAACTAAGAAGTGGTCCTCTCAAGATGTACTTAGTAAAATGGGAAAAAAGACAGTTCATATTAAATTGCAATGGTAACTTTACCAGATAGGATTTTTGTTTTTTTTTTTTTAACTTTGAAAGTAGCATTGCCTTGATAATGATGATCAAGCTATTAAATTAGTCAGAGGAGAAGCATGAATAGCAAAGGATCAGAGGAAACCATATAATTATTAGTTGGAATATTAATGATAATTGGAAATTGATGCACAGGAATTAGAGATGAGGCAAATAAAAATATGATATTCCTCTGAGACATAAATCAGTAAGTTATAATAATGTGTTAATTATATATTTTAGAAAGTAAATAATGAGTGTTGTGTAGATAATGCAATCTGAAAATCTTGGGGACAGGGAAACCGAAAAATAAAAATGACCTCAAGGATCCAAGGCAGAAA
This sequence comes from Phodopus roborovskii, assembly GCF_943737965.1. Taxonomy (NCBI): domain Eukaryota; kingdom Metazoa; phylum Chordata; class Mammalia; order Rodentia; family Cricetidae; genus Phodopus; species Phodopus roborovskii. The sequence continues at coordinate 697,944 of NW_026125931.1, read as the reverse complement.
TGTGATTTTAATTTACTGAAGTGGTAGCATAAACAACAGAATTTTATCTTGTTTGAAACTTAATGAACTATATAGTACACTATTTAGAGAAAAGACTAGATAAACAGAAAAGTCAGCCATATGTGAACTATGACTACCCAAACATCTAGATGGAGAGTTCTGTGGTGACCTCCATTTGCTTAGCCCATATGTATTTGTGAGTGCATGTGTGTGTGTGTGTGTGTGTGTAAAGTATTTTATGTGTTTATACATATTACATTTCAATAAGATATGTATTAAAAGGGCAGAAAGTATGATTTCACCCCTGAGCCCAAATATGTCAGTTCCTTCCTTATCCTTTTAATAAACACTGCATTTGCCAATTTTGATTTATAAGCTCATTTTTTTGCAACAGAAATCTAAACAATTTAATTTTATTTGTAGTAAAACAGTTACTTTATCAAGTATGTCTTGGCACTAGGGGAAATTTTTATTATATTTTTGAGATTATAATATAATTACATCATTTACTTCCTCATTTGCCCTTCCTCCAATATACCTACCATGACTCTACTTCAAAATCATGGCCTCCTTATTCACTAATTGTTATTACACACACACACACACACACACACACACATACACACACACACACACACACACACACACACACTATATTCTTAAATACAACCTAAGCAGTCTGTATAATATTACTTACTTACATGTATAGTTTCAGTGTTGACCATTTGGTATTGTATAAACAAATGGTATGTTTTTCCTTGGGCAAGACCATTTCTCTTCCTACCAACATTCCTTATCTGACTGTATTTATCTGTGTAGGGTTGAGGTCTCATGGATTTTTTTGCCATCCAGTTTGACATCCCTATTGATGTCATCTTGTTCAGTTCATGTTAGGACAGTTATGTTGGTAAGACTTTCTGAATACAGCTTCTTATGGTACTAGGAGACACAATCTCCCAGCAAACTCCCAGTTCCTCTGTCTCTGCTCTGAAATTATCCCTGAGCCCTAGATGTGGGAATGGTTTTGAAGACTTATCCATTTGTACTGGGCTCCACAATTCTGCATTTTGTGTATTTTGTAGATGTATCCATCTGGACTTGGCTCTGCAATTCTGCAAGTTTGTCTTAGCTTTTATTCTCTGTTGTGAAGAGAGATTTCCCTGAGGGGTGAGGGCAACACTTATCTGGTTATAGATGAATCTGCTTTAGGAAATTAGAGGTTGCCGATTCTTCCGCAATAACCATGATTTCATGAAAACTGAATAGTCAAAATGGTCCCTGGACCTGGCATGGTTTTCTATTGTTGAGAGGGCCTGAAGTCTAACTAGAGAGTTGTTGCCACCAAAGTTACAGTCATACATTTTTTTAATTTGAGTGTTTGGATTGATTACAAGGAGAATGCACCTGGATCTCTGTAATCAGGTTTTCTAGCTTGTTTTTTCATTGAAAATAGAGTTTTGTTTTGCTTTTCATACAATATATTCTGATTATGGGATTATGGTTTCCATCTCCTGCAGCTAATTCCAGATCCTCCCCCTTATTTAACATGCATCCAAATTCATACCCTTTCTCCTCTCTGTAACATTAGAATACAAACCGGCGTATAGCCAGCCTTGTAAATGTTTTTTTTTTTCCTTTTTTCACAACAGTTGTTTTAGTTTGTATTTTGTTTTGTTCTCTTCTCTCTCTGTCTCTCTCTCTCTCTGTCTCTCTCTCTCTCACACACACACACACACACACACTCACTCTCTGTCCCTCTCCCTCTCTCTCTCTCTCCTTTTGTTTCTGCTTTGTGAATGTTAACCTAAGTTCAAACTCCATACCTCCTTCATCAAAATAAAGACTGCCTTTCATTACTGAATGAAATTTTGAGTGCCAAATTGGGGGCTGCATTGAATTTATCACTGGGAAGAGTCACCATTTACAAAGAATTAGTTTTGTAGAAGGAAGTAATAGCAATTTCATTGATAAGTTCAATTTTATTTATAACCCCCAACTTCCTTAGAATTGCCCAAGTACTAAAGTGAGCTCACTCCCAGATTTCTTTTCTTATTCTTTGTTCTTTTTGGTATTGAAAAATGGCCTTTTAATATATGCATCTCTTGATTATACGCATCTCTTGATTGAACCACAGATTGCACTAGCAATGTTCCATAAGGCTTCTTCTGGAAAGGAGGAATAAGAAGAGTGACTTTTACATACATAAGTCAGAACTGTTTTGAAAGGGAAATTTGAGGAAAAGGAAATTAACCTCTTTGATAATGGTCTCTTCATTCTAATATTTCATAAATACTACATGAGAGAAAATTTGAGGGAAACAAAAGATCCAATGAGAAAATAACAATATCTTCCTTCTTGAGAGTTAGTGATACCATAAAATATCAGATTGGAATAGTGGTTTCAAATGTACAGATTCCCAAAAAATAAAGAGGATGTATGCTTGTAGTCAAAATGACAAATGTTTTCATCGAGTACTGCTGTGATGAAACTGCCATATTAAGTATGTTCTATTGCATGTTTTGTACCATAGGATAGTATTTAATGTTCTTGGAACTGAGTTCTGCAGCAAGCCAAATTATCTATTACAGAGCTGAAAGAAAATAGAAAATGAATTTTTTCTCTCTGTGAAAATAGTATATGATTAAGACCTACATTTCATTCAAGGGGCACCTCACCAGTCCTCTGCTCAAAGCCTTGACTGCATACTTTACCAATTAAAGCCAAACTATCTCTCACTCTCTCTCTCACTCTCTCTCTCTGTGTCTCTGCCTCCATCCTCCTCTCTCTCCATCCCTCCCCCTCTCTCTTTCTCTCTCTCTCTCTTAACACATACACACACACATGCACACACACACACACAAGAGAGAGAGATTTTCCTTTGTTCTTGTCTGCCCTACAAGCCTCTCTCTCTCACTCATCTTCATGTGACATCTCAACTACTTTTTTTTTTTAAAAAAAAAATTCAATTCCTAAGTAATTCCTGCAAACATGGACAAGACCAAGTGACAAGTCTTAGGCAAATAAGCTTACCCAGGCCACCCACATAGGTTTATTTAGCTTGGAACTAACTAAGACTTCTTAGATACAAAACCAAGGGGAAAAAAAGCTTTGATGTTTCTCATCAGTGTTTGAATGAATTTAACTTCTGAAGCATTTTTAGATAAAGGGGCAAAAACAGAAAGGCACCACTCCTGGAGGATTATAATCAATGAAGTACTCATTTGCATGCCAGGCCATGCAAAAGGTCACTGTGTGAGACATGGATTGAAAAGATGCCTTTGACTACTGAATAACAAGTAACATTATGTTTTATTTAAAACTATTTTAGTGGTCTTAGTGATAAAAGTTCTTAGAGCCAGAATGACATTTGCTAATAAAGGATGTGACTCACCACAAGAGAATTGTCACAAACTGTAATATGTTTGTAAACCAAAGGAAACTATGATTGGGCCCTTCTATCAGTTCCTTTTTTTTTTTTTTTTTTTTTTTTGTATTCCTGACAAAAAGACAAGGCTTGGTATCTAAAATGTGCTTTCTAACAGGAAGAAAACTTATGCTGCTGATACTGAAGGAGAGTTTGTTCATGGACTGAAACAAATACACAGTTTCTTAACATGAATAGCAATGAGTAAATTAGCATAGTCTAATAGAATGGTTTCCTGGTAACTCACCCAATTTTACAAGGTAAGTTCAGTTCCCTGTGACAGACTTTCTTTTCTACAGAATCAGGATGACTAAAAGCATTAAAACTCACAGATACTTCAACAAGGAGCAAATTCAGGTTGTCTGATACCACCCGGTAGAATTACAATTAAGACTTAAATCAAGAAAATTTAGGTTGGGTTTGGTAATGCACAAATGCACAACTATAATTCCAGTACAAATGAGACTGAAGTATGAGGATCCCGAATTTCAAGACAACCTACAATATATAGTGAATAAACAGAAAAGGAATAAATGTGATCTTCTCTCAAAACTGAGAATGACATCAATTTTATTACAATTTTAGTTAAAGTGATCATTCACTTGTTTCCCAAAGAACATGAAAGGATAGATAATAAACATTTTTAATGAATCTCAGAACGAATGATCAATAGCAAATCAAACATAATTATGTTATTCAATTCATAGCAAATGAGAATATAAACTTAAAATCACTCATATGTAACATGCTCTTAGGAAAAACTGAGAACATTTCTTTTAAAATCTGGAAAGAGACAAGGGTACCCACTCTCTTCTCCCTTCTAAATAGTGCTGAGAATCTTAGTTGCATCAATAAGACAAGAGAATGCCATAAAAGAGATCAAAAAAAGGGAAGAAGTGAAATTATTCCTATTTTCAAATGACACAATCATCTATTCAAAGATCCTAAATAATATATGAGAAACACTGAGACCTGAAAAACACTTTCTTAAAATAGCACAAAAGGAGCTGGAGAAATGGCTCAATGGTTAACAGCACTCAGTGCATCCCAGAGGACCCTGGTTCAAATCTCAGCATCCATATGAATGCTAACAATTGCCTGTAACTCCATTTACAGGAGGACCAATGCCACTTTCTGGCCTTTGTGGGCACTGCACTCAGGAGTCATGCAGACAAAAATGCAGGTAGAGCATCAATACACATAGATGAAAAATAGAGAAATCATAGAAATATACCAAGATAAAAAATCAGTATACAAATGTTAGTAGTAGGGCTAGAGAGACAGATCAATGATTAAAAAGACTTCCTGCTCTTCCAAAGGACTATAGTTGAGTTCCCAGCAACCATAGCAGAGCAACACACAACTACATGTAACTCCAGCTCCAGAAAATCCAAAAATCCAATGCCCGCTTTTGACCTCCATGGGTAAACACCTCATATATGTGTGTGTGTGTGTGTGTGTGTGTGCGTCTGTCTCTGTCTCTCATGGATATTTAAGTCATAGATGTATATATAAATTTATATACATGAATACAAATATATGACTATATCACTGAGAATCTCAGAATGAAATTATAAGGAAAATACCATTCATAATAGCTTCAGAAATACCGATGAATAAATGTAATGAGCATTTTTAAAGATCTCTCAAACAAAAAATTTAGACAATGAGAAAGAAATTAAATAAGACATTAGAAGGCAGAATGAGCTCTCATTCTCACAGGCTTAGTACCATAGCAATGGTGTATCTCCAAACCCAGAGTACAGGTTCAATACAATCTTCATCAAAATTCCAATGCCATTCTTCACAAAAATAAGAAGAATAAACCTAAAATGCATGTATAAGCTGAAGAGTCACTAAATCGCTGAAGCAATTATTAATACAAAGAACAAAGCTGGAGATATCTGACACAACACATACATACCCATGATTGACCCCAACTAACAATCTGAGCAACACTGGAAAGGCTACCTTAAATGCCCTTTTCTGATAATGAGATCAATAACTAACACGCCATCATAGAGCCCTCATCTAGTAGCTGATGGAAACAGAAGCAGATGCCCACAACTGAGCTGAACTCCTAGAATCCAGTTGCAGAGAGGGAGGAGTGATCAGAAAATGGGGTCAAGACCAGGCTGCAGAAACCCACAGAGACAGCTGACCTGAACAAGGAGGAGCTCACAGACCCCCAGGCTGATAGCTGGGAAACCAGCATTATACCGACTCAGACCCTTGAATGTGGGTCTCAGTTAGAAGAAGGCCTAGGCAGTCTAAGGGACCTCTGACAGTGGAACCAGGATGTAACCTTGGTGCATGAAAGGACTTTGGGAGCACATTCCCCTTGAGGGACACTCCCTTAGTCTAGAGGCAGGAGGGAGGGCCTAGTCCCTACTCCAAAAGACTTGACGGATTTTGATGATCCTTCCTGGAAGGCATCACCATCCCTGTGGAGTAAGGTGGAGATGGGAGGGAGAAGGAACTGGGATCAATATGTAAAATAAGAATATATATATATATATATATATATATATATATATATATATATATATATATCCAGAAAAATATGATTGTTTCATGGAAGTCTTTTACATTTTGCTTAGGGTTCAGGCTACTGTAAACTTGATTGTTTTCTATTGTTTGAAGTGGTTTTTTCTTTTTCTCTTTTGGACTTTGGGACTCTTGGGACGCCCACCACCCAGCTCCCAAGTAAATTTCTCACAGAGGCTTATTTTCAGTTATGAGTGCCCAGCCTTAAATTAGCTTGTTTTAGCCAGCTTTTCTTCTCTTAAATTAATGTGGATGCCTTTTCCCTCTTTTTTATTCCATTACAGTTTTCCTTATTTATTATTCAGGGACAATCTTATTGGTTGGTACAAACAAAGTTTTCTGTTTGGAGATGTCAATATTGCATCCTTATACTTTTCTAAAAATAAATGTCAGAGCAAGTAGTTTGTGTGCAATCTCCAGGACCATTAGTTTGTTGAAGTTCTGATCATTGAACCCACGAGTTTGATAAGGTAGGCAGATAATGTAACATTGTGCTATATCTTCAGCCAACGTCATTTTTAATAAGTCATCTTATTAAATCTGCACTCATTAGTTCAAGGGTTCTTCCCACTTCTCTTCCATGAGGTGTTTCAGTGTGGCTGGTCTTTGATCCATTTGGACTTAATTTTGTGCATGGTGATAGATGTGGTTCTATCTGAAATCTTCTACTTGTCAGTATGTAGTTATGCAGACATGTAGAAGATGTTTTCTTTTTTCAAAACCAAAGAAAATATCAAGAATGAAAAACTATGAGCCAAAATATTAAATCTCTAGAAATGGAATAAGCATCAGGATTATCTAGTACATAAACAATAGTTCTGAATTAAACAACTTAATATGCAGTCCTGAGAAATCAAAAGGCAGAAAAATCTTTAAAAGAAGGTTAGAGACCCTAAAATGGAATGGAAAGTCCTTGAGGATATGGTAGAAGCTATGAGAATGAAGCAGAAACAAGTTTCCAGAAGGCAAAGGCTAAACTATTAACACTATATCCCAAGGAAGATAAGTTAAGGAACCCTTCTCCCATATGTCTTAGTGGGACTGAAACACACACACACACACACGCGCGCGTTATTAATGAACAACAAAAGGTTTTAAAGAAATGATGACTATTCAGGACATGAAAGTAGAAAGGGAAGGAAAGGTATATGAAGATCAGGAAGAGGAAGTAACTGCAGGGTCAAACCAAATACTGCACATTTTGTTCTCAATGTGGAATCTACATTTCAGTGTGTCTATCTTGGTGTTCTCTTGGTGGCATTAGGAAAGCTGATACTTTCATGTTACTTTGGATCCTTGTGCTCTGTTGAAAGTGGATTTGAGAGTTTTCTACACAGACTTTTGAATGGAATACTGTGGCATCCACATGAAAGAATAACTTGTTTTCTGTGCATGTGTCCTTTTGACATGTCTTTCTCTTATACTTTTGGTTGTGAGCCTGGCTTTTAATGGCTGAGCCATCTCTCCAGCCCGACATTTCATTCTCTAAGGAAGGAAATTACAATCTAGGGATGAGATACTGAAGACTGGAGTGATATATGTAAGACATACAAGACCAGAAAAGAATTATTAAGAAAAACAAGGAGGTCATCAGTGGAGTGCTAAAGGACAAAGGGAGGGTAAGAGAGGTCAACATGAGTAAAGCATAACAGTTTACACGTACAGGAATGTCAAGATGTAACACACATTTTATATGATAAAGACATTGTAAAACGCATTTGCTATCTACTCTTTGTATTGTCCATAGTAGTTTTTCAACTTTCCTGAATTTCAAAAAGAGTTCATTAAAAATATATAAATGGAATGACTACTAAGTAGAAAATAGACTTTTCCAGTACAGCAATGGGAAAATCAATGTGACAATAAATTGAAATGCTGAGAGTATGCAAATCTTAATTCATTGTCTGACATTGAAATACTCTTTCATTCAAAATTCCCTTTACTAGAAAAAAAAATAAAAGAGAATTTGAATAAAATGGACCTTTTCTGAAGTAAAATTTAAACGTAGTACTTCAGGAAGAATAAAAACTGTCCCCGAAGAAAGGCTTAAAACACAAAAGGAAACTAGCTAGTCCTTTTGTTCTTCCAGATGTCCCTTGTCCACAAATGTCCTTGAGACTTCAAACAACTGCCTCAGCTAGAAACACAAGAAAACAGTGTCTATTAGTCTAGTTGGGTGATGTCAGTCAACCTTGGACTCATTTCCTCTTGTCACAACACTGCCTTACCCACCTAATCCTCTCACTCTGACCTTAAAAGAGCAGGTTCTGCATTCCCCAGACAGGTCAGACACTTTCCACTTCGGCCCCCTGTGGTGCTGCGCTGCCAGCCTGCACGTGTGCCAAAAACTCTTTTCTGAAGGATGACTCAACTCAGTGCCTCTCTCTAACCCCCACTAATCCTCTTAAACCCCCAAATCTAACAATTCTATGCTTGAATATTGCAACAAAGAGTGTGTAAGCATTCTCACCACGAAAAGGCTAAGTGTATGAGGTAATGCATCTACTAATGAGTTGCACTTAGGCATTTCACGGTGTTTACCGAAACAATGTGTTCTCCATAAATCCAGACAGCTTAAAAATACATAACATTCATTTATTTGGGTGTGCATGTTTGTGTGTATACATATCTGTGCCTGTGTGCCTGCGTGCCCGTGTCTGTGTGTGTCACCCAGATCTCGTGGACCCCAGAGAGCAACTTGCAAGACTAGGTTCACTTCTACCTTGTGAGTCTTGGGAATGAACTCTGGCCCAATGGGGTTGGCAGCAAGTGTCTTTACCTGCAGAGCCATCTTAACAGACACATAAAAACCCATGGTTTTTATTTCTCTAAGTAAAACCACATGAATGACCTTGAAAGTAAAAAATACCCCTTTGGAGTAGATGTATTAAGACCATAGAATTTATAAACATGTATGAGTGTATTTCTGGATACTTTAATCTACTCCATTGATCATCTCATATTCTCTGCATGCCACTATCACACCACCTTTGTTACTGCAGTTTTATTCTTAGAATCACATCCTTCAACTTCGCTTTTGTTTTCTTACAAGAGTTGTTTTGGCCACCATAAGTTCTTTAAATTGCCACATAATTTTTGAAATTATTTGGTCAGTTTTTACATAAAAACCCAGCTGAGATTTGGACAAGCATTGATTTGAATATACATAGATCAATTTTGAATTTTCTGATATATAGATTATAACCGAAGCAGAAGCAGACACCCACAGCTAAGCACTAGCTGAACTCCCGGAATCCAATTACAGAGAGGGAGGAGTGATGAGCAAAGGGGTCAAAAACAAGCTGGAGAAAGCCACAGAATCAGCTGACCTGAACAAGGGGGGAGCTCATGGACCCCAGATTGATAGCTGGGAAACCAGCATAGGACCCATCCAGACCCCCGAATGTGGGTGTTAGTTAGGAGGACTGGGCAGTCTATGGGGCCTCTGGTAGTGGATCAGTATTTATCCCTATTATACGAATGGACTGTGGGAGCCCATTCCACATAGAGGGATACTCCCTCAGCCTAGACACATGCCGAAGGGCCTGGGCCCTGCTCTACATGATGTAACAGACTTTGAAGATTCCCCATGGAAGGCCTCATCCTCCCGGGGGATCAGAAAGGGGATGGAATGGGGGTTTGGTGAGGAGAAGGTGAGGATCCCCCTCCAGCTTGAACCTGTGCAGGCCTTATGCATGCTGTCACACATAGCTTGGAAAGTTCATATATAAACCTATCTGGAAGACACTGTTTCCTTGGTGTCCTCCATCACCTCTGGCTAACACAATCTTTCTGCCTCTTCTGCTGCATGATCCCTGAGCCTTGGTGGAGGGAGGGGCACTAGGATGAAGACATCCTTTTAGGACTAAGTATTCTCAAGTCTTTCATTCTCTGTACATTATTCAGTTTTTGATCTCTGTATTAATTCCCATCTTCTGCAAAACAAAGCTTCTCTGACAAGTGATAAGGAAGGCACCATCTATGAATATAGCAATATTTAGTTAGAAGTCATTCAATTGCTATATTCTTTTAGAAAATAATAATAGGTTTTCCCTATGTCCAGGGCCTATCTAGTCTCAGGTTACAGGCTACTTTAGCAGTGTCAGGTATGAGTTCCATCTCATAAAATGGGCCTTAATTGCAATTACTAAAAGTGATTAGGTACTCCCATAACATTTATGCCTCTATTGCATCAACAAATCTTCCAGGAAAGTCATTGACACAGGTTATGTGCTTGCAGCTGTGTGATATTAATGAGAACCTTTCTCCTCTATCAGTCTTCAGGGTACCTTCCAGCACCATGGATGCTAGTCCCCATTTGGGCTCAAGCTTGACTTCTCTGTGTTTGATAACATAAACAAGTGTTGGCGTCAATATAGGGCCTTACCATCAAGTTGTAGAGAACAATGAATAGCCTTGACAATAGCTTATGATGTTATAGGACCCTTTTGACCAATGACTCAACAAGATGCAATCTATTTCTGACAGGTTGAGACAAAGTCTCACTATGTAATGAGTATTAACCTCAAATTCCTGTTCCTCACAAATGCAAGGATGACAGGCATAGAGCTATATAAGTGCTTTATTTTTATTTATATTATCATTTACTATATCTAAATTAGGGAAGATTAAATTCATGACACATTTACTTCCAAGAACTAATTTCTTTTCTTTCTTTTTAAACTAATGAAGGAACTTCTGGAACATTTACTTGTGTTTATATTCTTTTGCTATACTCTATGTTGTTTTCAAAAATCTATAATTTATAAATTTTTCTTGCATAGTAAAAGTTTTAACCATTTTTCACATCTTTACAAAAAAAATCCCAGATTATCATTGTCACTAAGCTTCATTTATTGCCCAGTGTAATGTACAGGTGTTCAATTTATACATTTATTTTTAAATTTTACTTAAATTTGAAGAATCTTGTCATAATTATTATCTAAATTTCTATTCTGTTAAGTCTACATATTTTATAACTTTACTATTTCCGCTCAATATGAGGAATACTTTGTTTGAAAGAGTTTCAATATCTGTACTCCCTTAAAAATTATAGCAAAAAACTAGAGTCTACCCATCAATTTCTACCTGCAGTGAATGTTTCAAAGGCTCACTAATGTACATGCATTATTCTGATTCCCTATTTTATGACTAATTTAATCTATTGCACAAAACATTTTGCACAACAGCTGGAGAATTAAAATATTAAACTCCCACTGGTGATTGCTAATTATTTTCCCTTTTTTCTTGGTGACAGACCTCAAGTTGTCAGAATGTAAAAGGATTGTATATTCCAAATAGAAATCACATTACTGTGAATTCAATTTCCACACATCATTATTAGACAAAGCCACTAATCATGACTTACCAAAGAAAACACTATAACCTGAATAACTCGTGTTTAATCTTAAATGTAAAGAATGTCAAAATGCTTCTGAAGTTTCTTTCCACAAAGTGCTCTCCCAGTGTGAGAATTAGCATGTATTTGCTAGCTGGCTTCCTTCATTGAAAACAAACCATATTACTTGTCTAAGTTCAGTATTTTCTCCCTTCTTACATTGTTTGATTCTCAGCTGTATTTTTACTTTCTGCTTTCAATATTCTATTGCTGAATTTTTTTCCCACGTTCCCTTTGCATGTGGATGAGGCCAATCAAAGCAAGAACTCGATTCTGAGTCAGAAATCAAGTGTTAGAATCTAGGCAATCAATTTCCAGCTGAGTAACTTTGATCTACTTCATAACCCTTCTGAGCATTTAGTATCATCACCAAGCTCTTAGGATAATCACATGTAAGAACACAGGCAAGAATGCTAAGCCTTTAACACCATGTCTAATCACAAAGTGCTGTTGATTTTAAGTCAGAATTTACTCTTTGGCTTTTAGAGGGCGCCATGGTTCAGTATTAACCCTTTCCTTTATCCCTCTTGTAAAATTAATTACTTATTTGGTTTCCTGACATAACTTTGCAAAGTCTGATAGCCATCGCAGCTCACGCTCATCGCCACCCCTAGTGATTTCAGCCTTTAGTAGGGGTCCAAATTGTTATAACATCAACCTACATTTGTTGATATTTTACTTGTTGTTAAACAATTACATTTGTGTGCTCTGTTAAACCACATAGACAGTCAGCATTTTGAAGGTTGAAGCCCTGTTGCCAGTTTCTGCTGACAGTCCATAAGCATACTGAAAACAACAAGTATTCTGTAGCATGTGGTTAAATAAATACTATGAAAGTCTGTCAGCATGCAGGTTTGAGTTAACTGTTATGGTGAGCTCATCTATCAAAACCAGTGAGATTATTCTTCTTTCTGAGCAGCTTGATTGATGTAAAAATATATTTTAAATTCTGTGACAATGCACAGAAAAAGCCAAAGTATGCTAAGTGAGGAATTGCTGAGGAGCAATGAGAAAGGAGGCATGCGATAGACGGGCATTTGAAGGACTTCTTATTTTTTCAGTTCTAATAAACAAATGACAACATGTCATATTCATCACCATTCCACTGGCAACCTTTCCGTATGAAAGTTTGTCTTTTGACCTCCGTGCACCGTCATAGGGAGGCCCCGCACCCTGTGGCTTCACCACCTGCTACTTTGGCTGCTGTTAATGAGCAGAGATCACAGATTTTTTAACAGCAGGTCAAAGAAATCGCGAGGAAGGCACTAAGAGATGGAGCAAAGTGTAAGGAATGTAATCTATGAAAGAGGATGGAGGGTAAAGTCAAGGTGTGATGCCTAGAAACCATGATAACTAAATGTGAAGTAGCTATACTATTGATTGAAGTAAGAGGATGGAGACCTGCTGGATTGTACTGTATTCAGCTGGTGCCTGCTGGTTTGTTTAGAGCTTCTTATTATGGCTTAAATGGAGCATCTGTCTCCAGGATCTGACGACATCCTCTTACACACAGAGAGGTAAAATAGCAGAAGACAAATGGGGATCCAGATAAATGCCTTCTCCAGCACACTGCCGCCCTCTCCCCAACCTGACAGTCTTTCTCCAATGCCCCTAAACCATTTTCCTCTCCAGTTCTGAATTTTTCTACATTGCTACTGACCTGTCTGCAAAACTGCCCTGAAAACTGCCAAAGATGACGAGGTTGCATTCTTCTTATTAGCCATGACTATTTACTGAAATTGAGCACTGAACAAATTAGAGGGTGTATATAACCCTTGACTAGCTTAATACACACAAGGTTTGTCCAACACAAGGGTAATAAGAAAAGTGGTAGAAATATCTTGAACGTTCAAGATGCAACTAAACAAAAAGACGAGATCACTGATCTTTGAGTAACTCAGTAAATATTTGTAAAATATACATAAATACGAATTTATTAAAGAAAGACAATCACTAGCATTAACAAATAACTATCTATTTTCTTTTTAATTATTTATTTATTTATTTTTATTTTACATGTTGATACCAGTTCCCTCTCCCTCCCTCCCTCTTACACTCTCTGCCCAGTCACATGCACCCTAACCACCCTCTCCTCCCAGCCCCCCACCCCAATTCCACATGTAGGGCAAGGCCATCCAGGTGGGGTCATGTACATCTGTCAAGTCATTTGAAGTAGGGACTAGGACTATTCTTCTGTCTCTAGGTTAAGGCAGTATCCCTACATGGGGTATGTGTCTGCAAGAGCCTTTTGTGCACCAGGAATACATCCTGTTTCCACTGTCTGATGTCCCTTAGACTGCTCAGGCCTTCTGGCTGAGACCCATATTCATGGGGCCTGAGTCAGTCCCATGCTGGATTCCAAGCTATCAGTCTGGGGGCCCGTTAGCTCCTCCTTGTTCAGGTCAGCTGTCTCTATGTGTTTCTGCAACCTGGTCTTGTCCTCTCCCTCTGCATCTGGACTCTAGTTCAACTCAGTATTTAGGTATGGGTGTTTGCTTCTGTTTCCAACAGGTACTAGATGAGCGCTCCATGATGGTGGATAAGTTAGTTGTTGATCTCACTCTCCGGGAAGGACATTTATGGTAGCCTTTCCACAGTTGCTCAACTTGTTAGTTGGCAGCAGTCTTGTAGGTCTCTACACCTATCTTTAAGTTCAGTTTTCTCTTCAAACCAATAATGGCTCCCTCTTTTATGTTTACTCTCTATCTCTCTCTTTCTCTCTCTCTCTCCTCTCTTCTATTCCTACCCTGACTCAATCTTCCTAGTTGCACGTGCCTTCCTCTCCTCCCCTTCCCTTTCTCCTAGTTCTCTCTCCATTCACTGCCCCCCCACTTGCCCTGTGCTCTGGGGGACTTGTCCATTCCCCCTATTGTGAGGGAATTTATATGAATCTCTTAGAATACACCTTGTATCCTAGTTCCTCTGGTGGTGTGAGTTATAGGCTGGTGATCCTTTGTTCTATGTCTAAAATCCATATATGAGCGAGTACATACCATGTTCCTCTTTTTGTGGCTGGGTTACCTCATTCAGGATGGATTCTTCAAGTGCCATCCACTTGCCTGTGAATTTCAAGATTCCATCATTTTTTTTCAGCAGAGTACTATTCCATTGTGTAGATGTGCCACATTTTCTTTATCCATTCTTCAAATGAGGGGCATCTAGGTTGCTTCCAGATTCTTGCTATTACAAATAATGCTGCTATGAACATAGTTGAACACATGTCTTTGGTGTATGGATGTGGATCATTTGGGTATATGCCTAAGAGGGGTTTGCCGGGTCCTGTGACAAACTAATTCCCATTTTCCTGAGGAACCGCCATACTGATCTCCAAAATGGCTGTGCAAGTTTGCAATCCCAGCAGGAGTGGAGGAGTGTTCCCCTTTCTGCACATCCTCTCCAGCATAAGTTGGCATTGTTGTTTCTAATTTCAGCCATTCTGGCAGGAGTAAGATGGTATCTCAAAGTTGTTTTGATTTGCATTTCCATGATAGCTAAGTCTTTCAGCCTTTTTGATTTCCTCTATTGAGAATTCTTTTTTCATTTCTGTACCCCATTTTTTCATAGGGTTATTTGGTGTTTTGTTGACTAGTTTCTTGAGTTCTTTGTATATTTTGGATATTAGCCCTTTGTCGGATGTAGGATTGGTGAAAATCTTTTCCCAGTCTGTGGGCTGCCGTTTGGTCTTGTCCACTGTGTTCTTTGCCTTCTTTGTGGCTCTAAAGAAAGAAATTAAAGAAGATACCAGAAAAGGGAAATATCTCCCATGTTCTTGGATAGGTAGGATAAATATAGTAAAAATGGCAATCTTGCCAAAAGCAATCTACAGATTCAATGCAATCCCCATTAAAATCCCACCACAATTCTTCCTGACCTTGAAAGGATAATAATCAACTTTATATGGAAAAACAAAAGACCCAGGATAGCCAAAGCAACCCTGTACAATAAAACAACTTTAGGAGGCATCACCATCCCTGACTTAAAGCTCTATTACAGAGCTATAGTTCTGTAAACATCCTGCTATTGGCACAAAAACAGACAGGTAGACCAAAGGAATCAAACTGAAAATCCTGATATAAACCCACACACCTATGAACACCTGATTTTCGACAAAACAGCTAAAAGAATACAATGGGGCGAGGAAAGCATCTTCAACAAATGGTCCTGGCACAATTGGATGATGGTGTGTACAAGACTGCAAATAGATCCTTGTCTGTCGTCATGCACAAAACTCAAGTCCAAATGGATCAAAGACCTCAACATCAATCCAGCCACACTGAACCTCTTAGAAGAGAAAGTAGGAGATACCCTTGAACAAATTGGTATAGGAGATTGCTTCCTGAACATAACTTCAGGAGCACAGACACTGAGATCAATAATTAATAAACGGGACCTCTTCAAAATTAGACGCTTCTGTAAGGCAAATAACAATGTACTTTCAAAGAATAGATTTTCTTATTCTGTTATGAACAGGACTATTTCAAGACATATTCTCAAAGGTGATACTTCATTTTAGAATGACAGTTAAGATTTATTTCTTTGCTCCCTAAGAAGCAAATTAATTAACTAATAGCAAATATAAGACCTAAGTGGGTAAATACATAAAAGTAATGGCAATTATTGCCAAGAAAAACTGTATCTTACCCAGAAATATGAGGTCATATCAGTTAGACTTCACAGACAAAACACAAATTATCCAATAAATACAAATTATATAGTAAGATACAAATGTTTAATATATATTTTGACACAGTCAGAGAATAATTATTATTATGACATAGTTTATCCAAACACTCCAAAAGGAGCAAAGTAAATTTATGAAAAATTATGAAAAAAATGTCAGATTAAATGGACCTAAATAATTAGCCTAGTTGTAAAATTTCCTAAAAGCAGAGAACATTAGATAATTTTAAATTGAAATAAAACAGAAACATTGCTAAAACTCCTGGTGTATGTATAAATTAAAAATACTTACAGTCATAAAGTACTTAGTCCATATTGAATACTCTTTGAGGCACTATCTACTAGGTTTTCTTTTCATCAAGATAATCAATATACTGGGTATACTTGATCTCCTTATTCAATACAAGGGAAAATTAAAGCACAAAGAACAGACTAAGTACCTGCACAAGACCATGGAATAAGCAATAAAGTCAAGCACTGACTGTAAACTGCAGTTTTCACATAGGAACTTAACAGAAGACCCGTTGGTTGCCAAGCCTATGTAGGCAAGAATGCGTACCTGAAATAGTGATGGTTAGAGTAAGAACTTAAATTATGAGGTTTTGTGAAGAACAATGAATAGGGTTTGATAATTGGTTGTGTATGAAAGGTGAGAGTTGTGTTTTGTTTCAGTTTCAATAATTTAGTAAAAATGTTAAATAACTGTATTAGTTATGTTAGCATCTCTGTGACAATACTTTCTGATATAAGTAAGTGAAGGAAGAAGAGATCTATTTTGATTAAAAGGGTCAGAGCTTTTCATTCCCTCATAGTAGGGAATCATAGAGGAGAAGATCAACCATGCCAATGGAAATATGAGATAGAGTCACTGTACTATGGCAGACCAGAAAGCTAAAGATGAAGCAGGAACACTGAGTGGATATAATCTCCTAAGTCCCACTCCTAATCACTTAATTTTGCCTGCTAGACCACATCTATATAAGGCTCTGAAGTATCCCAAAACACCATCCTGGAGACAGTCTTTCAAAGCATGAATCTGTGAAGGATGCTTCTTATTCAAACTATAGCACCTACGTAGGAAAAACAAGGAAAGGCGAGTTCTATTTTAGACACAAAATACTGAAATTCCATAAGGATAATGTCACATATAAGAAGGTACCCAGGATAAATAATTCAATCTTATGAAAATGTTAATGACACAAAACATATAGAAAAAGCAGGAAAAAATGTTCCTTTTAAAAATGTTCTATGATGAAATAGAAGAAGTGAGTTAGAATAATGAAAAAGATAAGAACCAGGGGAGTTCAGCCTTCTAGAATGCAAGCAAAAGAAAAAAGTTCCAGTAGTAAGAGATACTCAAAGGTGTACATGCAGGAAGATGTAGTAATGAAGCCCATTTTTATATATAGTTAATAAATGCTAATAAAAACACAAAAGCATAAAGGACTACAAAGGAATTCAGCAAGATGAGATCTGAGATGCTGTTGTGCTGTCAGAAAAGATTGAAAGAGCATTTTCATTAAAACAGTGAGGGCAGAAGATGTATTACAAGTCACTGAGAACAGAGAAATGTTAGCAGTGATAAGAGATGATACACAGCTCTCTCAAGACATTCCGGAAGAAAGAAGATGTGAGTGATAAAGCACAGTTTTAAGAAGAAAACAAGGCTGAATAAGGACTTCTTTGAGCCACAGACTCCTTTAACATAATTGTTGACACAGATAAATAACCAGTGGAAGGTATTAAAAAATAAAAGATTGAAGGACTAATTCATTTTCTATCTGAGGACGATACCACATGAATATAAAAGCAGAAGGTGATAACATCAGGATTAATGTTTCCCAAATGCCAGCTCAAGAACTTTTTCTAGAAGGACTTGATCATAATTATCTTAAAAGCTGCCCCCTCCAGCTTTATTGTCATATTATTGTTATATGAGTTTGGACATATATATGCATATGAGTTATTACCACAATCTAATAAATAAATAAATATATCCATAACCTTCGGATGTCTGCTTGTTTGTTTTTGCTTTATTTCTTTTTCTTTTGCTTCTGAACTGTAATTTTCCTGCATGTGAACACAAAGGGAACACCCTCCTGTCCCATGTCTTTGTAGTGAATTTGTAAATAACACCAAAAGCACAGGCCACAAAAGCTAAAATAAAGAAGCAGAATTACATCAAAGAAAGAAGCTGCCACACAGCAAAGAAAGACGAACATAGGGAGTGGGAGAAAAATATTACAAACCATATGTCTACTGATGGGCCAATTTCCAACAAATATAAGGACTCCTAATGTCAACAAGTTTACTGAGATAGATTTCTGGGCTCATCTCTCACAGGTTCATATTGAACAGGCTATGCTTATGTTTCAAGAACACATGAATTGAAATTGCTTCTCAAGCAACACTATTGCACAGTGGTAGAGTTGTCATCCTGCCTCAATCAGATCAATATATTTCTTTGTCTTAGTATTTTGTAATTCATTCTGTTTGATTCTAAAGTGAAAAATCATAAAACTATAATCCATCTACACACAGAATTTCATAAAATCAAGCATTGGGGCACATGTATAATAAAAGACATAATGAAGTAATCAGGTACATGTGTTTCAAATAAAGAAGTATAGATTTAAGGTAAGTAATTATTAAATTAACTATATCACTGCTAACATATAGACTTAAAACTTCAAAAGGTCTAAAGAGACATTGCCACAGAATCATCATGAAAATGTAAAAAAATCACTGTGTGTATAAAAACCACAACTGCACATTTTATCAACAACTCAGACGTCAGAAATGGGCACAAGCAGTTATGACACAATGCCCAGAAATGGTATGTTAGCATAGACTAGGTTCAAAACTAAAGAAAGCAAAAAAAAAAAAAAATCTTCCCTTGTTTTTTAAAATAAAATCATATAAAAATACTAGATATAAATTTGGTACTGCATTTGAGGCCCAGATAACTTTAGGAATTCTATCTCCATTTTAGATTTTCCTTCTGATGGAGAAGTATGAAAGCCACAGGTGACACGGGGAAAATGCTTCACCATAATGGTTTGTGAGTAGTCAGAGTCTTGGTGTTGTCAGCTAGGCTTTCACTCAATTTGATATAGAGGCCATAAAGAAGCAAGCAATTCCTTCTCAAGTGAGTTTCTATTAGGAATTAAGCTCCAGCAGGAAGGACACCATGCTGGAAGTGTTCCAGGACTGGCTCCTACAGAAGGGAGGTGCTAAGTTTTACAGCCTGAGAGGCAGCATGCAGAGCATTACCGACAGTATAGAAGTTCTCAGTACCTCTGCATGCATCTCACCTGATTCTTACTCTTGGCACAAGGATCCACACTCAGCTGACAGCCACTCATGTGGGTTGACTTTTCAAACTTTTACTGCCATCTTAGGAAGGTCATAAAGCAAAGACTGTGGCATTTTGTGAATTGGAAGCCAGGAGAAAGTTCTTTGCCTAGCTTTACAGGAAACAGGTGGTATGAATAAGTGTGCCATGCAAGAAAGTTCTTTGCCTAGCTTTACAGGAAACAGGTGGTATGAATAAGTGTGCCATGCAGAAATTTGTTTGGCCTTAAACATAGAGGTGAAATTTGTTTTTATCTTGTCTCAAGCTTATTCTGTCCCTATATTGTAGGGCATCTTGTACATCAGGATTCTCTTTGCTTATTGAGTGTCAAAACCATCCCCAAGCATTGTGACAATGAAAAAACAAAAGCTGTTCCCCATATTCAAATATATAAAACATCCCTTAAGGGTACTCTCTGAGGCTGGTGAGATGGCTCAATGGTTAAGAGTATGTGCTGCTCTTACAGTGGAGCAGGGTTCAGTTCTCAGAACCAACATGGCTGAGAAGAGAAACCACCAGAGTCCATAAGGATATTTATGTAAATATTTATTCTGGAGTTGGGTGGAGTGGAGCTTGGATGCAATTTTATCATTTAGGAGTCTGAAGCAAGAGGATTGGTCCAATTCCAAGCCCACTCAGAACACAAACTTCATGATTAGACTGAAGACCAGAGAAGTAGCTAAATTGGCAAAGAAGAGAGAACCATCTCTAAAAGTTGTTGCTTGATCTCCACATGAGCACCATAGCATACACACACACACACACACACACACACACACACACACACACACAAACACACACAAACACACACACACACACATACAAACTTGTGTAGATAGATAGATAGATAGATACATAGACGATCCATAGATAGATACAGATAAATATAGATGATGGATATACAGACAGGTAGGTAGGTAAGTAGATAGATAGATAGATAGATAGATAGATAGATAGATAGATAGATAGACAGACAGATAGATAGGAAAATATTGGGATAGAAATTCAACTACTTTTTGTTGCTATTGTTGTTATTGTTGTTTTGTTTGTTTTCTGTATTTTGTTTTGTTTTTCAAGACAGGGTTTCTCTGTGGCTTTGGAGGCTGTCCTGGAACTAGCTCTTATAGACCAGGCTGGCCTCAAACTCACAGATATCTGCCTGCTTCTTCCTCCCGAGTGCTGGGAATAATAGTGAGTGCCACCACCTCTGGCTAGAAATTCAACTCTTGTTTCACACCAAAAAAGACATTATAAGATTTTGTAGACATATGTGCTCATGTCTAAGTTTTAAGAATGGCCATGTTTTATTGGTACTCATGGGAGACCTGCCCTTTCCTGGATGGAGACAAAAGAGAAGGGGTTTGGGTTGGGAGGGGGAATGGAGAAGTGGAGCTGAGAGGAGAGGATTGGGAGAGGACTGAAGCTTGGATATAAAATAAACAGATAAGGAAAAAAAGAATGGCACCACCATATAAGGTTTTCCCAATTGACTAGCAAAATCAGAATGAATGTAATGTTTCAAACGTGTACCAAATGTTATGTTCCCATTCTAGAAGTTCTTTCAAATGTCTAATGCTCTCATATTTGTATTGGTTATCTACTGCTGTGTAACAAGTTGCCCTAAAACCTGGCATCCATCAGAAAGTTCTATTTATTATCCCATAAGGTTTCTGCTTATCTCTGCCAGAATAGAAAGGTGGCTTAACCCAGGGCTCCCAGAAGGTGGCAGTCAAGTTCTTGACTAGGGAGACAATCTCCGAAGAATCCATTTAAAATCTCATATTATGGGTACCAGGAAGTTAAACTCTTGTGTAAGATAGTGTATTTACAGAGAATGGCCAAAATTAGAAAGAAAGTTGTCATTTATAACTTAATCTCAGTAGCATTATAACTTCTGGCATATGCTATTGGCTACAAAATCTATCCTTTGTATAACATGAAAGAAGACCACACGAGGATGTACGAGGCAGGAGTATTTCTGGCATGATCATTTTGAAACTGACCATCAATGTATTTATTTATTGAATCTGCATGCACTTGAAATAAAATTTTAAGGCAAACATGAAAATTTCCAGACATAAGTAATTAGTACTCTTTGAGAACTGTGAATATTTCAACACATATTAACATAAATTTGAGGAATCAGCAATTTTATTAATAATGCATGATTGTGGTTTACTTAGTAAATCACATGTTTGTATTAGAAAAAATCTTGCACAATCTAAAAACACTATCTTTATTTCAAAGTATATATTTAAGTATACCTCCATGCTTCCTGCTTGATATTTGTCCTTTTAGATAGCAAGATATTCCTCTAGATTCATTTGCTTGCGTTCTAAAAGGAAAAGGAAAAGAGGCTTCTCCTGGGTTTGCAATTACATAGGGGTTAAGACTGCAGAAGTAAAAATCAATGAGGATTTTTGATTAGCATAAGCCTTTTCAAAGACGGTACAGGCAGAATGTGAAACGTCGATATTCTGAATGGAAAACTTTGATAGCAACAAGCAATACATTAAAATAATTGCAAAAAGGATTTTAATCACAATATAAAAAGTAAAATTCTGTAGTCAGATGCTAATGAGAAAAAAATAAACAAAATTAAATTGGAAACCCAATACTCTTTCTTTAAATATTACATTGAGAAAGCAGTTATTTCCAAGGGATTGTATAATTTAAGAAAATGCTCATAGTTATTATTAAAATTTAATTATAAGATGTGAGAGCACATACCCAAAATCTCAGCACTTGGCAAACTAGAGCAGGGAGATCACAAGTTCATGTTCATCCTATGTTCTGGAATGAATTAGTATAAGGTCTATCCTGTTTTAAATACCTCTCTGAGAGACTATTTGTTGGTTTGAACTAATAAATTAGTTCTGCTTTTTGTTTTGTTTTGTTTGTACTCATGCTGTTTTGTAGAATTTCATGCATAAGTCCTGTATTTCCAACTTTCTTTATCTCTACCTCTCCTCCTTCCACCTCCTCCTGTGAGGTACCCCAACACATCCCCTGTCAAATTCCTGTCCTGTTCTTCTATAAACATTATTGTTTTATACACATGCATGCACACACAATATACTGAGTCTAATTTGTTTTATCCTTATATACATATGTTTAAGGCTGAGTGCCTTGTTTAAGATCGTATTGCTCATCCTTGAAGAAAACTGATTCTTCATCCCTGAGCAGCCATTGACTGTATCCACAGAAATTATATAAATAGCCAAAAAGCACAGTAAGTATTTATCTCTATTCAGTAAAGAAATGCATATCATTAGTGTAGTGATACACTACTTTACATAATGATGACAATTATGATGATGGTGGTGATGATGATAACATACCACATTAAATGCTGACAAAGACAGGGAGAAATTGGAAGCTTCATATGTCATACTGCTGTAGAGAGATAAAATGATTTCCTTGACTTGGAAAATAAGTCTGTCAGGTTATTCTGATGATTAAATGTGGAATTGCCCTCAAACCAGCAGTTTTGCTCCTGAGTATATAATCAAGAGAATGAAAACATGTCTACAGAAGAAAATACATGAATTGATATTCAGAGTGGCTTTTTCATACTCTCTCCAAATTGAAAACATTCCAAATATTTTCATATAGAAACATGCTTAACAAAAATTATCTGTTTGTACCAAAAAATATGAGTCAGCAGTAAAAAAGTGAAGTACACCCAACAATTTGAATGAATCTCAAGAATATGATCATGAGGAAAGACAATGGTAGAAGGTACATGACGTATAATATCCCATTCTTGGATAGGAAATACTATAGTGTCAAAGAAAGGAGAGAAAGATCAGTCATTTCCAGGGAATAAAGAGGAGATAAAGACAAGCCTGTAGAAAGAATATACTGAGGTTGTGATTTTCAAACCTATGAATATGTGTGTTAAAATTAATGAAGTTGGAAGGCATAGCACCCAGGAGGTTGCTCAAGAAGATCTCAAATTCATAGATGAGACATTGTCCCAAAATTCCAAACCAGACTCTGGTCTGCGGGTGGTGCTGTAGCTCGTCTCTCTGGCATCCCTTAGACAGGAAACTGAATATCCAGAATTTAGGTTGTATGTGGTGATATATTGTTCATGATCTAATAAAACCATTGAAGATCAGAATGAAAAGCCAGCCACACTAGACAGCCATAGCAACTGGGCAGTGGTAGCACACACCTTCAATCCCAGGACTCCATAGACAGAAGTAGATGGAGCTCTGTGAGTTCGAGACCATTGGCTCTACAATTGAGTGAGTCAGTCTAAAAGAGAAACAGAGCTCAAGTCTTTAATCCCAGCACTAGAGAGGTATATAAGATAGGAGCAGGACTTTCAGGATTCAGTATTCTGGCAATTAGTCTCCAGCCTCACTGAAGAATTGTGGAGCCAGGCTTACATCCTGCTAAGCCAGTCTAAGGTAGAAGTAAGAGCTAGTGGCTGGCTGCTTTGCTTCTCTGATCTTCCCCCTTTAAACCCAATATCTGTTGCTGGGTTTTTATTATTAGTGTTACAGTTGTGAGTCACCATGTCAGATAAGAAAATCAGACAAAGCAAAGTCGTACACGAGGCCCATAGAGCCACTGTGAGGAATACAAAGAATCTCATGCCAACCAAAAGGAATATAAAGACACAGATACAAACCTAGTATAATGTGCTGATGAATCAGAAAAGCAGATGAATGAGGCACTGGTGCCCTGTGAGGGCAACACCTAGATAACTATGGACCCATACCAGGTCTGTACAGCAAGGCACAATTTCCTCTGCCTACAGAATGATTACAAATGTAGTGGGAAAGCAGATGGAGGTGGTCCTACAGTACCTGCCTTCTTACAGTATTGAGAAGCAGGCCCAGGATACTGCCCACTAAGAGCCACTGAGCTACAGTCTGAGCTAAAGCCAAAAGATAGTTTTCTGTAGACCTTCAACAAAGTGAACATCTATTTTCAGCCCAGCCAGCATTGTGGCTGTGTTAAAAGATGATAAGGGGTACAGTTTAACTCTGGGTACAGCCACAAAACTTCCAGGGTGCTGTAAAATAATGAAGAGAGGCCCATAAATGTGACAGTAATCCCTAGAGGGGAAATGTCATTTTAGACTTCTGCCAACTTGTTAGGCAAACTCGCTAGGCAAGGAAAGTGGCACTAGGTAGTAGTACATCTCTGTGTATGGTTGTCTCCAGGGAGAAGTTTCAATTTTTTTCAACTTTGTCCTGGACTGGGGCTTGATGGATATTTCCTCATTCTCTTTGACCATGTAAGTTTAAGGATCTGAAAGGGGTTGGGGGCCTAAATATAAAGGTGGCAGACATTTTGTAATCTTCCAATGCATTCTCTTTAGGTGAACACATTAGTACAACCATGGTTTGGGGACCAGTGATGTGACTCAACATCTAAAGTAACTTGCTGTTGGGATTCGTGACCTGAGTTCCAGCCAAGGTAAAAGTCTAGAACCAATTCCGTATATTGTTCTTTGACCTTGACATGTGCACTGTGGTGTGTGTGTATCTTTTCTATTTTACATTAAGGTATAAAAATAAAAACAAAAAAAAAACCTTCTAGATTCCTGATGCAAAAAGGCTTCCCTTAAATTCTAAGTGCAGCAGAAATTTATCTAAAATCTCTGCAAATGAGAGTCACACAGGACTTCATGAATGCCATCCTGTTTTTATACCTGTAATATGAAATAGCATGGTTAGCTGAGATGTTCTGATAACAACTTTATTTTATAGTATAAGATTTTGAATAATGGAGAATGGCCTACTAGGAAAATATGATTTTAATATTCTAAGTTGTTAATCAAGAACTCAGTCACTTACCAAATACAATGTGATCTTCCCACCTCACCCAACTTTTATTGAAAATTCTGCTGGATTGCACGTGTTGCTTTACTGGCTTCTATCCTCTAACACAAGTTTGGGTTATACTTTATTCAAATGTTCTTTATGTCATTTATCCTATCTTAGACAATTCCTGTTTATTTCTGTTAGCTGCCTTATTTTCTTAAATTAGGAAGTAAAAATTTCTGCCCAATTATGAGATCAGAGAGGTGAGTTTTGGGAGGTATTACCAGCCATTTTTGTTTGGAGTTTGTTTTCTTTTGTTTAAATTTGGAGTGTGGGACTCAAACCCAGCATTTATTAAATATTAGCCGATCACTCAAGCAACTGGCCTACATCAGCAGTTGCTAAGTAATGTTTTGGTTCAAGTTTTGTTGATGGACTTATAGCCTGATAATACTTGAAAATAGTAATGCTCTAACAGTTTTGTTAGTGATTAGTAGTAAAGTCACCTAACTGAAGTAAAGAATCACATCTCTGGAAGCAGATGAAATTATCCAATTATAGTTAATAAAAATCTAGAAGAAGTAAAAGTAATCATATGCTCTTTCCAATGATAGAAGAAAATGTTAATTGACCAAATAAATACATATGCTCATCTCTCTCCCTCAGTATCCATGAAGGATTAATTGTAATGTCCCCCACAAAAACCAAAATTCCTAGTCCCATTTATAAAGGACCTTTCTATTCTGTGGAATAATCTTTTTGTACACTGTGAATATTTGTTTCTTTCATTGGTTTAATAAAGGGATAAATGTTCAAGAGCTAGGCAAGTAGAGGTCAGGTGGGACTTACAAACAAAAAGACAGCATAGGGATGAAGAAGGGCAGAGTCACCAGCCAGACACAGAGGGAACAGAAGATGAACATGCCATGCCAAAAAAAAAAATGCTACTCTCACATGGTAGAGCACAGATAAGAAATATTGGTTAATTTACGTTTTAATATCTAGTTAGTAACCAGCCTGAGCTATCAGCTGAACACGTGTAATTAATAATAGGTCTCCATGTCAATTACTGGGAATCCAGTGGCCCCAATGAAAAACTCTGCCTACAAAATTCTCAAAAGAAACAACTAATAAATGCAAGAAATAATTAGAAAGAGCTAGCAAGATGACTCTGAAGGTATCCTGACAGCATGATTTCATTTGACTCCCACAACTTATATGGTGGAACGAGAGCCAACTCCTGCAATTTATACTCTCTCTCTCTCTCTCTCTCTCTCTCTCTCTCTCTCTCTCTCTCTCTCTCTCAGACACACACACACACACACACACACACACACACACACACACACACACACAGGGTTTATGAGTGAATGAAGTTGCTCTATAGTACCAAAGATTGTGATTGAGATTTCATAACATCATTCAGAACAGTGTCTAGTTTCAAATATAAGAACTGTTTATTTCTGAAGTTTTTTTAACCAAATATTTTGGACCACAACTAATCCATGGAAATTGAAAACATAAATAAAAGTGAACTAGTGTAAAAGAAAACATATGCATTATAATGCTACTAATCAGTTGACTTTGAAATTAATTTAAATGAAGATTATCTAAATGAGAATAGCTTTATTAAATGATATTAAGCCCTTCTTAACTTCAGAGACATTCTGAGTATGAGGGAGTCACCTTACGTAGGACAATACATAACAAGGATCTAAGAGTTATTATCCAGGAGTACTTGTATTCAGTAAGTAAACCATGGACTCAGCCTTAAAATCACAAAGAAAATTACTCTGCTACTAACCTCAGATGTGTATAAGTTGATCTTACCCTAGTGAAGGCTGTTTTGAAATTGAACAATAATTAGTCTCATTTCCAGCTAACAAGCTTGCTGTAGTTTTTTTTCTCAACAGTAGAAATGAAGTGTAACATATTTGTGTGATAATGTTAATGACAGTGAAATAAAAGAATACTGTCTAAAAGCTAGATTTGTTGCTACATGCTTTTAAATCCCAATACTTGGAAAGTTTAGATAGGAGGATCTTGACTTCAAGTCCATTTTAAAATACATGGTTCGTCCCAGGACAATCTGAACAATGGAGTGAGACCCTGTGCCCCAAAACAAAGAATACAGCCTAAAATTGTGTTAAATAAATCAAGGTATATGTTTAAAAAGAATACCATGATGCCACTGAAAATATTCCTTACCTACTAATGTGAAAGTATCTTTGATAGTATGTTGTGTCAAAAAACATTGTCAGAAAAATACATGTTACCCAAATCATTTTAATAAAAAGTAAATACAACTCCTAAAATGCATATTCATATATAGCCATGTATCTATAGTGTATGAGATGGAGGGAGAACAATAATGTAGATAGTGAGATACATCATTAGACAACTATGTACGGCTTACTTAACCACAAGCACTCTCATACCTAGAAGGCTAATATCCTGTATCAATAAATGACAAATGGATAGGTAGAATATATTCTGTAGATCATTGTCTCAGTATATGAACGTGCACAGAAAAATATTTTGTGGGGAAAAAAACAGTATCTACTACCTATAAACTGGGGCTGCTTAAATGGGTGGGATACAACTGGTCTTAACTTTATTTTCTCTACCTGTGAATTGCTTGAAGATTGTTTCAAGAATCATGTATTAGATTTGTGTTTAAAATAATGAGTATCACCGCAAATAATTAAGAAAAAATAATATGTGCTAGTAATACCTGGAAAAACTAATTTTTCTTTTAAAATGTATGGATTTAACTGGTTTTATTAAATATTGAAATAATGAGCACCTGAACATCTGTTTAATATTTACAGAAGCCATGTCTATTGAAAAGATCTCCCTTATACATAGAATGAATGTAAAATGTCTTTCCTTAATACTTTAAATACAGAGTCATTATCTTTATTTTCAGTGAAATCACTGATTACAGATAGTGCAGTAATACTGATGACAAGAACAAAGGCTAGTTTGGGAGGAAGAGCATGACCTCTGCAGTTGAATCTGAAGACACTGGGATCTAATGTGAACTATTCCCAGGACTCACCTCCCAACTGGTGTAACAAGAGCACATAGTCCAAAGAATGACAATGAAAGTCATTTCCTTTGCAGGACTGAGAATAAGTATGTTATACGACCATTTCCAGTAGGGTGCCAAAAAACGGTGGCTTGTAGGGCTTACCTAACTGAGCACTGTAAGTGGGGCAGTTATAGACTATGCACAAAACCCAACTAGAAAAGAGACAAGTTTTTTTTTTTAATTTATGTATCACAAGCAAGGCTAAAATTAAGCTGAAGTTGGAAAACAGCATAGACATCTAGGGCCAGTCTTATACTTTACAATGCCCTTGTGAAAATCATTATAAGACTCCCATTCTTTTAGACAATAGAGTCCTTTTCCAGTCTGCTTTCCTCCATGTCCTGGTATTTTAATGCAAATAATAAATAGTCTTTACAACTAAAAAGGCAGCGGTTCTGAGTCAGACCCAGCAACACAAATAAAAGTTAGGGTATGAGAACGGGTTTATGGAACTACATAGCTCTGACAGGGTTCTCTGTTTTACATGAGACATTGTACTGAGGCAGTCTGAAGCAAGGTCATGGTGAAGGTGGAGTGCATCTTTTTTTTTTTTACAAGGTTAAGTACACCTGAGACTCCATTATTCTGGGTTGACATGTAAAATTAACCATCAAAAATTCTATCAGAATTAGTTAAGATGACAGCTGGAAGAAGATAGTTCTGTCATATTCACAAAAACATCCCAAATGAACTCGGATCGGCCTAAGAATATACAAAAATTTGATATTTTATAAAGCTAAAAGTGAATAGAACTTGTCATAACCAAAAAAGACCCCACAATTTGGTAAATTTTGATCATATTTTTGTAATATTACTGACAGGATGATGTTCACAAGATGAGTTTCTGCAGCACCTTTCATTTTGTATGCCTGCTGGTCAATGAAGAGAAGGTGATTAATTAAGTAAAGATTTCCCATTAATCAAACCTCTTAATGACACATCCTTCAGGACACCCAAATGCCACATTGGTTTTCTCAAATTTGCACATCGTTCCTGCCATTCCAAATCAGTTTCCATCAGAGCTAACTGATTAATCCATCATTTAATCAAGTCACTTATATGTGAGCAGACATTTGAGAGATGCTGTAGGGAAACAGGAAGTTTAAAAGAGAAGCATGCTATTGAGGCAACTGAACACAAGCAGAGGAAACATGGCTGTAAACAACCCTGAAATGTAAAAGTATATATTAAAGTGCTGAAGCCTGTGGTTTCCAAAGCAAATAATATGGTATTATTATGTGGTAGATATAACGGGTACACAAGCAGAGTAAAGGAGAGAATATTTACACAAAAAGTCGTCAGTACTGAAAATGCAGTAGTCAGACTGACCATCCCACCTTAACTTTTCTGTCATAAACTTTATGATAGCGTCAAAAAGGGATTTTCTTTTCCTAGTGTAAGGTGAATAGCAATGCAGGCCTTTCCCTTCCAGAAAATGTTAATGCATTTCTAGCCTTCCTTGGCAAGACACAGCTATCTGCCTAGAAGACTTATTTAGGTATTGTTGAGGGAGAGGGTTTCAGCTACCACTTTGACCATTGAGAATTTGGATTACCAGTGCTTCACTATGGCTAGATATTCAGCATTCAAATTATGTATTTCTCTGTATCTAGTTTTCTTTGTCTTTTCTGAGGTGATGTCACACCCTTAATAAAACCTTTATGAGAGGTTTGAAAATGCAGTATGCATTTTATTTTCCATGTAGTAAAAGGTCTTGTTCACTAATCAAAGAAGAATATAAGTATAGAATTTCAAAAGCATGGTTCAAGTACCCATTCTTGAGTTACAATAATAATAATTAACTCTCCTCATCCCCATAGTTCTGATATTTCAAAAGAACGAGTGATCCCTAATTACCAAGGGAGATTTGTGGTTGATTATTAGTATCTGGTTAAGTGAAGAGATGCATAATAGGACATGTTGGTGGATGCTTTTGATCCCAGCACTCCAAAGGCAGGGAAAGGCAGATCTTGTGGTTTTGGGTCAAACTGACAAATTTAAAAAATCCTAGTAATTGATGAAGTCAGAAATAATATTCATGTTTCAAGGATTCATTGTTTTGTTTATTTGGCAACCTAGAAAGTACAATTATTATTTTCCTAGACTTTAGCAGTGGCTATAAATTTTTCAAAACTACAAACCAGGTAGAATCTATATATGTTTTTAGATTTCAGTAGGGTAGTTAACTCTTAATGCTATTGCAATGTTGATCTTGTGCTGAGACCAATATGTACATGACAGTTCTTCAGATAGGTCCCTAGCCAAGTCCAGTAAATGGGCCTATAGAAGATACACACACCATTTCTGTAAGACATTTGAAACTATGCTGTGTCCTCTCATTTCTGCCCAACTCAAATTTTTGTTCATACACTACTGACATTCCACACATTTTCATTCCTTATCCACAAGGGTGACTAACCTTATAAACATATATAAGTGCCAAGCAATAAATCCCACCACCAAATCTTCCAGTACCAAGAACCAAAACATAAGGATTAGATAAGTACAGCATTTGTAGCTAGAATTAAAACGATCCCAGCATAAACCACTAAAAGTCATATTTTATTCTTCATAGACACCTGCACTCATGTATATATATATATATATATATATATATATATATATATATGCATATGTACATACTTTGTAAAATATTTGTCATGCTTGAATGGAACCATACTATTTGTCTTTCTGTGGTTGGTTGGCTTTTTGTACTTAGTGTAATGCTTTAAAAGTTCATCTATATTGTCAAATAATGTAGACATCCTTCTGTTAAGGCTCAATAATGTTCCATATGTATATGCTTATCCCATTTTCTTTATACTTCAATCTTTTGGTGAACTTTTAGACATTTTACATATCTTTGTGCATAGTACTTGAATGAATGTAAGACTTCAGATAATTCTTCAGCATCCTTCATTTCTTTTGGTTACATATCCAAAAGCAGGACTACTAGATCAAGTGGTACTTTTGTTTATAATCATTTTAAGGACTTGTTTCTATAGCAGCCACACTCTTTTAAATTCCCATAAGTAGAGTGTAAGAGTTGTAATTTCTCCATATATTTTTTTTACTATTTTTTACTTTTTTTTAACTTTTGTTTATTTTTTACTATTGTTGTTATAATGTGAGGTCAGAGGTCATCATTCTGGAGTCAGTGCTCTTTCTACTATATGTAGATTAAATTCAGGTTAGGCTGACATCATTTAGTTACAAGAACCTTTACCTGCTGAGTCATGTAAATCTTCTTTATCTTTAAATTTCCTTGTTCTTCCCAATCAGGCTGACATTATGACATGATCTTCCTGTCTCCATCTCCCAATTGTGATATTGCATATATGTACCACTGTGGCAATTTGCTTTCTTTTAAGTTTTGTAATGCTACTTACAGATGTCAGTTTTGATTTTTTCAAACTTTTTAATTTAAATTAAAAACAATCCTATTTTACATACCAGTTCCAGTTCCCTCTCTCTCCTGTCCTCCCATGCTTCCCACCAATCCCCCATCTCACCTACATCCACTCCCTGGGGAGGATGAGGCCTCCCTTTGGTATCATCAAAGTCTGTCACATCATTTGGGGCAGGGCCTAGGCCCTTCCTCATGTATCTAGGCAGAGAATATCCCTCCATAGGGAATGGGTTCCTGAAGTCCCTGCACCAAGGATAAATACTATTTCCCCTGCCAGAGGCCCCATAGTTTGCCCTGGCCTCCCAACTGATACCCACATCCAGGGGTCCTGGTTAGATCTTATGCTGGTTCCCCAAATGTCAATCTGGGGTCTGTGAGCTTCCACTTGTTCAGGTCAACTGTTTCTATGAGTTTCCCCATCGTGGTCTTGACCCCTGTGTTCAACACTTCTCTGTAACTGGATTCCAAGAGTTTTGCTGAGTGTTTAGCTGCTTCCATCAGATACTGGGTGAAGGCTCTAGGATGGCATTTAAGGTAGACATGAATCTCATTATTGGAGTAGGTCATTTAAGGTAGCCTCTTCATTATTGCTTAGATGGGGTCATCCTTGGGAGTTTTGATTTTTATTTCTCTTGTAATTGGTGACATTGAACTTTTTTTTTCATATATGTGTTGGATGTTAGTGAAAGGTAATAGGTTCAATGATCTTAAGAGAAACCAGAGTATCCTGTTGCATACTTTCATGTATTATTGGAGATAGAGCATAAATTGGATGTGTAATGATATAAAGACATAAAAATAATACCAATAACGAGTATAGCTATATCAGCTTCAAAGTAAAGCATGATTAATGATTATATTTTTAAATCATCTTAACTACATATATGTGAATCATCACCTGATATAATGATTTCTAGCTCACAAGAAATGTAAACTTTACCCATCGTATTCTCTCATAATTTGTGAAGGAAGTATTTGGTTATATCTTCTGGGAATCTACTCTACGAGTGAGGTACATTCCTAGCTCCGTTTTGTTAAATTTATAAGAACTCGAGTGGAGCAATAATGTACCATTTTGGGGTTTTTTTGTTTTGGTTTTTGTTTTGTTTTTTATTTGAGCTAGGGCATATGTCTTTCTTTCTTTCCCCCCCCCCTTTTTTTTCTCTTTTGCAAGATAGGGAAGCCAGATAGCCATGGGAAGGCTAAGAAACTTCCCATACTTTACTCATGGGAAAGAACCACTACTTGGTTCCTGAATACAACCTTCTTAACGATCGGAAATAGCAGCAATCCTCAGGAAGCTGTAATCTATGACTTTCCAACATAACATCTCAGTTTCAAAGAGTAGAAGAAGCTGAAAGTATGTGAGAACTGTCTAAACTGTAAGGCAACAGATTATTTGTTCTATAACGATCACAAACTCTTTCATTACGATAAGATGTACATAAACAAATCATCCAAGAAACCACCATGAAAGGGATGATTATGTTATCTAGTCTATCTTCCTCTTCTCCAACTATTTTCTCACAGGATCAGAAATGCAACTGGCTGAAAAAGACTATTTTTCCAACAAGAAATTTTAAGGGTTCTTAGAGGGCAGATCAAGTCCTTAATATGAGCTATTAAAGCTGTGAAATTTGACTTTCCCCTTGATGAACAAGGTTACTTTATCCTACTTCCCAGCACATAGGATTCTGCATTAATGCTGCAAACCCAAGGCGGTGGCCAAAGGACAATAAATCAAGCTCTTTCATAACTCTGTGGGCTGACTCATTCATTTAGTCAATAAAACGTTATTGAACAACTGCGCTTTGATAGGCACTGAGCTGAATGTGGACAGTTACAATAAATATCTGGATATTATTTTCATTCTCTTTATAGAAGGATTAATAATACAGGAGTATCAGCTTTCCATGACTCTGTCTGTAAGGGAAGGTAAAGAAGTATATTTCAAGATCACTTGTACTCACTTGCTCAAATTGGCCCAAACAACTCACTTTGCTCAGCTTAGCAACATTAGAGCAAGTTAACAGTCCTCTACAGATCTTCCCTATTAAATATTATAGGAGACCAGACGTACAAATACTTTTTAGTGATCAGTGTTTGGGGTGACCTTTCCAAAGAGGCAAGAGTTGAGTCTAATGCACAATAGTGAGAAGAGCAGAAGCGTGGGACTCTCTGGAGAAAGACTTCTCCAAGCAAAGGAAAAAACAAACTCAAAGGCTCCGAGAAAGTAAAGAGCTGGATATGTTCAAGCATATCAAAGGTCAAAGAGAGCACATCCTGTGAGCGTTCCCAGATAAGAGACTAGGCTTTAACAGTATGGGAGCCACTGTAATTTTTTTTAGTGTAAACTTCTAAGCCTAAATATAATACAGAAAGTGAAACAAAAGGCTAACCCTAAATACAATGCAGAGAATGAAATCATTAACTCTGCAAGGCCACCACTTTATTTGTCCTTGTTTTTCCTTTTGCCTAAGTATTTAAAGCATAGCACAAATTTCATATTATTAGTTATTTACTTTCATTTGTGAGAGTATAATAGAATTACATAATTTATCCCTTCCCTTTCTTCCCTCCAAAGCCCCCGTTTCCCCTCTTACTCTGTTTCAAACCCATACTGCCTTTCCTCATTAATTGTTGCTGCATATATTTGTGTATATGTATCTACATATATATTCCTAAACATAACTTGCTCAGTCTGTGCAACATCACTTGTATGTGCGTTTTCAGGAGTGATTTTTTTGTGATTGGCTCTCCAATTCATGTGTTCTTCCCCGGGGAAGATTATTTCTCCCAGTCTCAGCATTCCTTAGTTCTTGTAGTTCTTTGTGTAGGGTTGAGACCTCATGGACATTTCTATGTCCACTTCAGTATGTCTGTTGTTGTTGTCCTGGTCAGCTCATGTTTAGGCAGTCATATTGGTAAGGCTTTTTGGGTATACCTTCTGACAATTCTAGGAGACAATCTCTTCGAAAACATCCTATTTCTCTGGCTCTTAGAAAAAAAAATATTTTTCAAGACAGGGTTTCTCTGTGTAACAGTGCCAGCTGTCTTTCCTATCATCTAATTACAAACAAATAATCAAATGTGTTTACTTATCCAATTATGCTACAAGTATCTTTTCATCACTGCTGCACTGAAAGCATAGTCCAAAGAAGCTCCATCAAATTCATTGGAAATTTATTGTCTTCCCCTATACCACAGTAGTGCCTTCCTTTTTCATAGTAACTAAAAGTAGAAGAGTAAACGCTCCTTTCTTTAGAAAATCTCCAAATGAACCTGATTTATTTCCCTTCAATTTATGCCATTCAATTTGTTCCTCTAACCCACGTCTTTTTTTTTTTTAAAGCTAGTCCTGACCTTAATATTATTCAGGTTCAATTTTATAGACTGTACTTGAGGAGAAACTCAATTTCGGGGTACCATGATAGATCAATGTGTCATGTGGTGGCAGTCTGTCCCTCCTGTTGTAATCCCCCATAATTCTTTTCCCCAGTGCTTTCAATTCTGAATCAGATGACAGTATTTTCCTAATCAATGATTTTAAGAAGTAGTACACAGTAGTAATTTTATAGTGTATTTCTTTCCCATTCATTCTCCTGTGGAAAATGAAATGCAGTTATTTTCACACTGTTCCTATGGTGTTTAGGAAAATGATATAACATGTTTTATGACTGACTATTAAAAAGACATATTGTGGGCTTTTCAGTTATAAGGCAGGAAAATCCGTTAAAGGGCTATAGTCTGGTGAGATAATAGTGTTTGTAGTAATATTTTTAACACTGGAAGTAAGGAAAGTCATTCCGGGAGGAACAGCTGAAAGACTTGATTTGGAATGCAAAGAAAGAAAAACAATCAATCATACTGCCTTAAGTTTTTGGTTTAGAGACTGGAGAGGTGGTTAAAAGATTAATAGTGTTTCCTGTACTTCTACAGCATCTGAGACTGTTCCTAGTGCCCATGTTGATTGGTTCACAATAAAATGATATCAGGAATTCATCAAGACTGTAGATAAATACTTTTTAAATTATTACATCAGTATACATATAAACCAAAATGCAAATGTAAGTACACAATGTTCACAAACATCAATGTTCTCCATCACCATTAACAATGGAAACAGAAAGTTCCAGCCAGGCATGGTTGGGCATGCGTATAACCTCAGCATTATGGAGGCCAAAACATGACGAACAGACAACTGTGCTATGCAGACAGACCCTGACTTTTATAAAGGCAGAAAAGAAAGAGAGAGGAGAAAGGAAGGGAGGGAGGATGGAAGGAAATGAAGGAGAAAAAAAAGTTAATAAGAAGAAAGAGAGAGAGAAGAAAAAATTCAACTGACTTCTTATTCCAAAGAATAACTACTATACTGATACTCAAAAGCATATTTAGATTGAAGATTCTACCTGATTTTGTTCTTTGTATCCACAAACTTATAGAGAATGCATTTTATATTTGAGGTTTTGATAAGCATCATAAAACTCATATATACTATTGTTCATTATTGCTCTTTGGTATTACATTGCTTTGTATTCTACAATTCACATAGTCATTTTAACTGTTGATAGCATGTAGGAAATTTCTAGTATTTTGGATACTTTAGCTTGATATAAAAATTTTAGTATTTCCTTCTTGCCGAATATTTTCACACATACCTTTCATTTATATAGTTATGTAATTACTTAGTGTTCAAATATTAAGTTATCCAAGTCCGTCAATGTTGCCAAACAATTTTCCAAGGTATTATAACACGTTAACAGCCTTGCTAGGATAGATTGGAAGTGAGCTTTATTCTCAGTAGTCATACCTTATTGTTTTTCTTTCTATTCAGTTTAAATCATTCTACTGACAGTATGCTGAGTTTTATTTGCATTCTTTGACAGCTAGTGAAGTTGATCAATTTTATTTTCTTATTTTGGAGACATTTTGAATTGAACCAAGGACCTCAAAAACAGTAAGGGAAAAATGAGCCTCATTTCCCCAGCCTTTATTTTTCTTTGGGGGTTGGGGAGGGATGGTGTTTTGGTTTTGCTTCATTTTAATTTTTATTTTGAGACCAGCTCTCATTCAATAGTTCAGAGAAGCCTTGAAGTCCATATTATTGTATCAGTCAGATCTTGAACTTAGAATCCTACTGTCTTAACATGCTCATTAGTTAACATACCATTAGGAACAGCCAATTTTCCATGTAATTTTTGCTCATTTTGTCTCTTATTTTGTAAATTATCTTTTTACATCTTTCATTTGTGTTTTTCTATTCTGTTGTTCTATTGTTCTGTGAGTTTTTTTAACCTAACAATTATTTTGTTAATTTTGTGTTTTATAAACTTTATTAACTACTGAGTGAATTGTATCTTAATGCTCTTAGTGAAATACTTTATTAAACACATCATAAATTTTAACATATTATAATTTGATATATATATATATATACACACACATTTATCTTCTTTACTTGCCTATCTTTCTGCTGTTTTGGAAGCTGATGTTGGAGGATTGCAAGAGGGTTGAGGATGGCATAGGCTATGGAGTGAATATTTGGCCTCAAAAGAGTGGGAGAAACTACTCCAGTGTAACAAAGGGTTTTTTCAAGTGTTCTCCTCTGAAAATTACAATTTACCTTTTACACAAACATATCTGAAACTGATCTTTGTTCCATCTTTGATACTAGACAGTATTGAGACAGTCTTAACTACTTTTCTATTGCTGGGATAAGACACCAGAACAAGGAAACTTATACAAGGTAATATTTTACTTGGGGCTTACAGTTTCAGAGGGTGAGTTCATGACAATCTTGACATGCAGGCAAACATGATATGGTCTTAACTGGAACTGAGAAGTAAATGAGAGCTTAGATTTTTAGACACAACCACAAGGCAGAGAGAGCTAATTGGGAATGTCATAGGTTTTTCAAACCTCAAATTTGGGCCCAAGTGAATCACCTCCCCCAACACAGCCACACCTTCTAATCTTTTCTAAACTATTCCACCAACTGGAGACTAAATATTCAAAGATATCATCCTATGGTTGTCATTCTTATTCAAACCACCACAGAAGCCTTGCTGGGGTATCTATGAGGTAAACAAAATGATGCAAGGATAGTGGTACATGTCTTCAATCTCAGAAGGTAAAGACAGGTGAATCTGTGTGAGTTCAAAGCTGCATAGTTGTATACCTAGTGAGTTTCTGACCAACTAGAGCTACATGGTGAGACGATGCTTAAAATATTTCATAAATTATGATGGCATTATTTAGTATTTTTATTCATATTATTATATTATATTGCATAAATATGATGGAGCTCTCAAAGGCTATACAATTTTTGGTCTGTTAAGAAATTGTGCCTGCCCCTGGGGCTCTTCATCTTCTCTTGGGTTGACTTGTCCTTCATCAATGTGATGTTCTGTTCTGTTTTGCTTTTTTTTTCCTTTATGTTATTATATTTTATTTTGTCATGTTTGGTTGTCATATTGTAAAAGCCTGTTCTTTTCTAGTGAGAGACAGAAAGGGAATGGATGTGGAGTATTGGGGTGGGGGGAACAGGGAGGAGTTGAGGGAGGAGAAATTGAATCAGGATCTATTGTATGAGAAAAGAATCTATTTTCAATAAAAGGAAAAATTAAAAATAAATTAAAAAGCAATATTATAGAGAATTTTTAAGACTATAAAATAGCAAAATTCTTTGTATTCTTCTTGTCAACAGCAAAGGAAGATACAACTAAACACTGCCAGTTATGCAGCCTGAAAGTTTTCTCATAGACCCCTACACTATGAAGCTGGGATCTTGAATTATGCCACATAAAAGAATTGTAGGACATGTCAGTATAAAGTGATGTCAAGGTTTATTAAGAAAATTATTCAGAGATAAAATCAAAGTGGGCATTAAGATAGGCATGTGTTTAAGTGCTATATATGATATATATAAACAAATACATGTATACATATATATCAAAGTCATTGTTGAAAAGATACAACTTATATCTAGATTTAAAGGATTAAGTAAAATATTTTGTAATACTTTTATCTAAAGATTTTTTCTTTTATAAATGAGATTATATGGTATTTTATGAAGAAGTTAAGTATAAGTTTAGAGATAAGCAAAGTTTTGAGAGGATAAAAACATAGTTTTAAAAATGTCAAAGAAATTCTCACTACACAGAGATTACACAGAGGTCAAATTATATGTTTTAACTGTAAACACAGCTCATAATCTTGACTCTGAAGTTTTTCTCAGAAAAGCAAATACTGTTCTTCACAGGTGGTTTGGTCAGCTGTGTTGAAATTCTTGACTCTCAGCCAGGAAAAGACTTAAACCAGATCTGGCTAGTGGAAGGCGTTTTTCCTGTCTCATGTTCTCTTGATTTTCCTTGTCTTTCTAGCTTGCCTCATTTCCCCTAAATTATTTGCTTCAAAAAAGTTAGTCATTTTCCATGTATATTTCTATAGACATTCTCATTTAACCAAATGTTTATATAAATACATATTGTATTGATTTATCAGTTTTAAGCTAAATTATGGAAGGACTGACTGATATAACATACCTAACGAGAAACTGAGTTCTAAAGAATTTTAAGAGTTTAAAAAACTCCTAAGATTGTCAGGCAGTGGTAACACACATCTTCAATCCCAGCAATATGGAGGCAGATGCAGGCAGATTTCGTTCTAGGACAGCCAGGAAGACTGCTATGCAGAGAAATCCTGTCTCTCTAAAAACAAAAGAAAACAAACAAAAAAAGCAGGAAAAAATCTCTTTGAAAATTAAATGTTCTGAAAATCATCATTAACTTAATTATCAATTCAAATTAATTTTAGAATTAACATAAACTATTATAATTTAAGAAAAGTGTAAATATAAAAGTACTTGAAATTTATTATAAAAGCAATCATGAAATAGAAAACTTTTTTAGGGGCTGGAGAGACAGCTCAGCAATCAAGAGCACTCTTCTGGAGGACCTGAGTTTGGTTCCCAGAACTCACATATTTGCTCATAATTAACTGTAACTTTAGTTCCAGGGAATCCTCCCCTGTCTTCTGAGGGCACCAGGCATGCATGTGATACACAGTCAACAGAAGAACTTGGACTTAGAGAATTTCATTTGCTGCCTGCTCAAAACAAAACATGAGAGAAAGAAAAAAAAGAAAAAAACCTATGCTGATTAAATAAAACCATTTGGATCCAAAACATTATTAGCTTGAGTTATCTGAAAAAGAGAAATACTAAGGACTGAAGAAAGGATACAAATAATAGACATGTCAACATGGACAGGGCAAAGCCCCTATTAAAAAAAAAAAAAGAAAAGAAAAAAACAAGCAACTGGGGAAAGGTGAGTCAGTGATAGATGGCTTTCCCCAGGGAAGAGCACACCGATTGGTTCTCTTATGCCAAATGTTCAGCCCTGAAAACAAACTTACAAGTAGCATTATACAGACTTGACAGGTTGCAATTAAGAACATATATTTATATGCATGTACATATATGCATATAATAGTGATTTTAAATGGGCTATGAATTTGCAAGAGATTGGAAAGTATATGGAAGGGTTTGGAGAAAGAAAAGGGAAGAGAGTGATGGGAGGTGTCATTCTGTAAATATGTTTCTTGTATTAGTTAATGAATAAGCACTGTTGGCCAATAGG
Organism: Phodopus roborovskii; assembly: GCF_943737965.1. NCBI lineage: Eukaryota > Metazoa > Chordata > Mammalia > Rodentia > Cricetidae > Phodopus > Phodopus roborovskii. The sequence continues at coordinate 657,615 of NW_026125931.1, read as the reverse complement.
AAAGCAAAATAGGTGGGACTAGGAGACAAGGAGGATTCTGGAAGTAGTAGGAAGAAGATTCAACATGGAGGAGAGAGAGAGTACAAAGCCATACCCTCTCTCCCATAAGATGAGACCACGTAGAAACATTTAGATTAATAAAAATGGGTTAATAGTTAAGACAGAGCTAGCCAATAAGTAATGCTATTAACAAGCCAAAAGCTTAATCTCTAATACAGCATCTCTGTGTGTTATTTGGGGCTGGTGTTGCTGTGGGACCAGACTCTCAGAAAAACTGCTCTTAACAAGGGAGAAGTACCATAATTGAAATATCTTAAAAACTAAGGAAATTTACTTGGCCATCTTCTTTTATATAATTATACTAATCAAATTAGTTACTGCTATTATTGTGACCAGAAAACAAGGAGAAATAGTGAATTTAGTTCATTGTATAAGCACATGCTAATGAAGCACTTCAGCATTTCTATTAAATCAGTGCTAAACAGCAGCAAATGATGTGTGTACTCAGGGAATCACACTTTTAAAAATAATGGTAGCAATTTGCTTAGACTAAAAGATTTAATAATAAATCAAAAAATGGCCAAACAAGGCTAAAACAATCTAATTACAAAGTTCCATTTCTCTTCAGTGCAAGAAAACCAGAAAGAATAGGGAAAAATAGTTTTACCAATGCTCTTTGTTTGTTACAGCTTTCTTCATCTATATTATTGTGATTGTATATTAATTATGTCACATGTAATTTATGTTATAACATATAAAATGGAAACAGAGGCAAGACATATTAACAGAGAAAAAGAGAAACGAAAATGAGTGAAAATGAGAAAATGGATGCCTTCAATACAAATACAGTAAGTGCTTATAAATGTATTAACAAACAAATCATGATACATATGAAAAATGGATGGTATTCCACTGGAAAAAGAACAAGACCCTGCTATTAGAGACAATATGGTTGGAACTGGAGGACAGTTTAAGTGAAGCATAGCACAGAAAGAGAAACACCACATGGCCTCACTCATGTGGAAACTAAAAAAATATATTCCTACAGGAGATGAGAACAGAATACTTATTATTAAGTATAAAATGACAGTGAGTAGGAAGTTAAGACAGTTTGTTCAACGGCTGCAGTTTTATACTTAGACAGGGAGAGTAAGTACAGGGCAATTTGACTATAGATGACTATAGTCAAAAAGTCACACAAAAAAAAGATTATCTAAAATGTATTTAACAAAGAATGAATGATGAAAGTTTATGGTGCTGAATACCCTGATGTACACATGAATCAATCTATTTTAATAAGATGATTATACTTTATGCTTTTGAGATATACTTAATAGGAAACATTATACTTTATAATATATATAACATAAATACGTATATATGTGTATATATACTCTACTAATTGAAATGCATCTTCAGATAATTATATTTTTGATTAACATTATCTATTTATAATACAAAATAGAATTGTCTGGGAATGCATCTCAATTGATAGAATGTTCAGTAACCACACATGAAGGCCTGAATTCAACTTGCAGTGTGGCATAAATTGGATGTAGTGACATACTGCTATATTCAAAAAGAATTTCATAGATGTATCCCAAAGTCAAGATCACTCTAAACTACACAACAAGTTTAAGGCCAGACTGAATTACATGAAAAACTTTCTCCCCAAAATAGAATTAAGTTTTAAAATTTGGAATTATGGAGTAAAATAAAGATGGGTCTAAAAGACAGGGCTTAGCAGAGCCATTTATATGGTTGCTTGTGTTTACTCATTTAGCCCCAAATCATAAAGCACCTGTGGAATTAACTATTGACTCAGAGCCAAATATATGAGCATTACTTCATATAGCTCTATATTTAATGATATTGTATTATATTAAAATAGATAAAACCATTACATGAGAAAGAATAAATCAGGCCAAGTTTTAAACTGTAATTTTACCTTTCAAATAAGAACAAATCATCTGAGTCTCCACCAAACTAGTTTACTAGCAAATACAAATGTGATCATATCAAAATTCCATGTACTTGAATTTGAGATCATATTAAAGTTAGCTATTGAAGTGAGTGTATTTATGACACAGATTCTTATCGTCTGTGTGTGGTGCAAATTCTATGTACTTAAAAAGTCACCTAAAAGTATTTAGTAGAAAACATAGTCTTTACCAGAGTTTTAACAGTGTTTCACAAGTAGGGGGCTTGCTTGATCTGGAAAAGGTAAAGCAGTTCATAATAAAATTAACTCAGTTACTGCTAGTAACTCCCTTGATTATTTTAATAAATATAACATTATATTCAGAGAGCTGGCATATGCACATGAGTATAATAAGACACACCTTTTCTCTTTTATGCCTAAAGGAGGTAGTCATGAAATCAGCAATGTGGACTGACTATAAAACTTAAAAGATGTATTTCAAATATGAGTTTGCTTGTGCCTTTATGATCTACGTCCACACTGGCAAGCCATCAACTGACTGTTTAAAGGTCCATTAGTTATTTGTCATCACACATGATCAGATATGCTCTACAATGAGCTGTTTCATTTTTCTAAAGTCACAGCTACCATTTACAGATGAATGTTGCACAATCACAGATTCTTATTGTATCAATTATAGGTTGTTTTGTTGTTTTGGAAGACAGAATCTCATTCCGCAGACAAGTCTGGCTTTGAACATAGAGTATTTTTCCTGCTCAGCCCCAAATACTGGAATCACAGATGAAAGTCAGCCCACTTGGCTTAAAATATTTATAGATAACTCATAACAATGTATTGGATGTGTCTTAATGAAATGATTTAATTTATTACTTTTAGCTATGGGCATCAAGTATTTGTCTTCCAATTACTATATGTAGCATTGCACAGCTCTGATTTTAAAAGAATGGAAAAAGATTCAAGAGATCTCTCATTTCAAAATGTTGCTCACGTTTCATACACTCCATGAAATTCCTCCATCTCATTTTCCAGTGTAATCCTATTTATCTTTCAAGTTCCAGTGCACAGTTCTTTGCAAACATGTCCTCACATTTGAGTATGCACTCTTTTTTCTCTGTGGCCCCATGTGTCTGAAGCTGGCTCTCATACTGCTTACACTATCTAGTTAAAGTTATATCATAATTTGGAGAAATACCTCTGCCAGCCTCTACCTAGCACTAAGCTTTTCTTTAGCTCCTTTCCATAAATTGCTAACAGCTGGGTGGGATCTTGCCCTGAGCTCACCACTCCCTTGACTCAATTTCTTAATCTATCTCCCTGAATGCAGGACTTAGCTCCATTCTACTTCCTGGTACCCTTTTTCTACACAAAATTTACATTTTGTAATTTGTTCTGCTCATCTTGCTCCTTTTCATTAAAAATCTTCATTAGAGTTACCCCTAATATCCACATGACAGAGTCCATTGCCAACAGAGATTTCCATTGCCAACAGGATTAATCCAAAACTCTTTATTTTAGCCTCAGGCACACTTTTTGAACAAGGGCAAAAAGCAGCCACTTTCTTCACCAAAAATATTTACAAAAACAATCTCTAGGCAACATTCTAAAATTCTCAAACCTCTGGAGTGAGCCCCCCATAGTTCACATAACTCTTAACAATACTGTCTTCCATGCTGCTACTAGTATGGCCAGTTAAGCAGTGCTTAAAGATTTCACTGCTGTACTAACCCAAATTCCCGAAGTCTGTATTTCTCCAAACAAAACATGGTCCAAAACTACAACAATATCCCAGTCCCTGGTATCGACTTCTTCTTAGTTAGGCTTTCTATTATTGTGAAGAGAAACCATGACCACAGCAACCCTTACAAATGAAAACAATTAACAGGAGTGGCTCATTTAGAGTTTCAGAGGTTTGGTCCAATATCATCCTTCCAGGAGCATGGTAGAGTGCAGTTAGACATGGTGCTGGAGAAGTAGGTCTTCCATGCTTCCTCTTCTGAAAAGTTGCCTGAGCCTGAGAGAGTGAAGCATACAAGTGTTATTCTATGCCAGTAGCCAGTGGTACACAGCAAAATCTTTCCTAAAGATGAAAAATGGTGCTGGACAGATGGATCAAGGTTAATGGCACTAGCTTCTCTTCTAGGAGATAAAGGTTTAAAACCCAGAACTATCACAGTGACTCAAAACCATCGGTGACTCCATTTCCAGGGTATCTGATGATTGCTGACATTCTTAGGCAAAAAGTACCCATACAAAAAAAATTAAAGGATTAATAAATAATTTGAACAAGAAAAAGAAATACAAGAATCTGAAAAGGCAAAATTCCACACTCTGAGGCCCAATGTGTCCTATCTGACCAGTAAAGACAGCATTGAGATAGATTGGTTTTGTGTTCTTTGTAATGGTGTCGGGGATGTTGGTGAGAGGGACATAATTTGTGGGAATCTCAGGAATAGTTACATCATTTGTAACAAAGTTACATAATGTACTACATAACTATTCATAGATATTATTGATTTGAAGATATCAAAGATGTGATATAGGGCCAATTTGCCCTCAAATTTGCCTTTTGCAAGCTGAGTGCCACCAGTGGACCTGATTTCTTTCCTAGCAACTGTTTCTCATTGCCATTTAACTAATTTCATTTTGTAAAAAAAAAATCAAAAACATTGAATTGTCTCATTTATTTAGGTGTCTAATTGCATGGAATCTTATTTTGTCATTTTCAGTGAACATAACTCGAACTTGCTTAAATGAATTTCTAAATATATTATTGCTTTTGATATTATTGCTCCTAGAATTGCTTCCTTAGTATTGTTTTTTATTTTTCATTGGTCATGTATATAAATACAAACAATTTTTGCACATTGCGCTTGTATCCTGTGATTTTGCTATTAATTCTCAGAAGACTTTTAAGAATTTTCTCTGTGTACAGTTTTCCTTCTTTGTTTACAGTTGTAATGGCTTTAATTCCCATGTTTTTTAACCTAATTGTCAGTTGACATGTTTTTAAAACATATATGCTATTATCAGCTTGTTGCTATACCACATACCTATAATCACAACACAGGAAAGTGTGCAACAGGAGGATTTCCTTGAGTTTGAGACAAGTTTAAACTAAATGATGAGTTCCAATGAAGAAGGTCTTCTTTAAAAGAATAATCTTCAGGCAAAATGTATTTAATAATATCAGAAATAAAAGAAGGTTTTATGACATTGTTGAACTAATATTTTTCTATAACTAAATTTCACACCCCTTTTAATATAACTGAGATTAACATCTATAAATAACTGAATATGTTGACTTGTCATGTTCTTTTAATTTACTTCATTTTTTTCATTTATTCATGTTTAATACCAGACCTTACTTTACTATCCAGGCTGATCTCAATGTCCCGCTTCTATCATAAGAGAATCTATAACTGCAGTTACAATATCATGCCAAGCACTATGTCTGCTTAATAACAACATCTCCAAAGGTCCTTTTGTCTAAAAATGATTATATAGAAAATAAATACATTTGTCATTTCAAATTAAATGATTATTTCAAAGAGTTGGAGAGATGTGTCCATTGATAAGATCACTGGCTGTTCTTTTAGAGGACCTACTTTTCATTCCCAGATCCATTATGGTGGCTGACAACCATTAGTAACGCAAGTCTAACAGTTTCTGACACCATTTACTGGCCTCTGGTTATTCATTATTTGAGTAAATGAGCAAACTTAGTTTCCCATTTGCCTTTGTCAAAAGAACTTTCTCCGTACTTTAAGAAGGAGTTCAGCAAGAAAGTGAATAATCTATTGTGAGTAAAGTTTAACAAGTGAGTTGGGAATTTGTTCCCTGATGTTATCATTTCAACATGACTGTCCAGAAGTCTTCCAAGTCAGCTACATGCCGGGATTCCTGATAGCCTGAAGTTAGTTTCAAGTAGCTGTAGCAAGTATGTTTTCTTTTATATAACATTAGCAGAGCAATGAAGCTTGGGGTAAAGAAAAAGGTATTATTTGTATATGAAAGCTTTCTTTGAAAATATTGATATCTTAAGATTAGCCATTTTGGGACAGAAAAATGTATTATTTGTATACAAAAGTTTTCTTTGAAAATATAGATATCTCAAGATTAGCCATTGTCAGATCATAAAATTATAATTATAAAAATAATGTCTTAGAACGTTTCAAAAGAGTAATTTTTTCCTGAATTCAAAATTACTGAGTCATTGTCATTGATTTCTTGACCAGACAGGACACTTCAGCAACACTGATGATGACTATGTCCATTGTCTTAAAAATATGGATATTGTGCTTTAACAGAGCCCAAACTCTCCCTTTGAAAGACTTTACCTTTATGTTTAGTTCAATGTACATGCTATGTCTGTGGTTTTATGTGCAGGTGAATGGAAGACAAAGACAGTTGTTTATAGACCCTGCCTGGAGCCCAATGTGGGCACTGGGGATCAAAGTTGGATATTCTACAAGAGTAGTATGTGCTCTTAACCACTAGGCCACTAAGTTCTTAAGCCCTAGACCATCTAAGTTCTTAAGAGTTTATTCATGGAAATATACTTAACTTGCTTTATTCTCACCCTACGAGTTCAATTAACATAAATTCAAAAGTGATTACAGTTATTACGATGTGTGCTTACCATTCATTTTCTAAGAGCTGTGATGTATTCAGTAATATATTTCTGCTATTGACAACATAAAGGTCACAGTGAAGGAGAAATCTGTAGCCACATAAATTAATATTTATATAAATTTAGCAAGGCCTGACCAGAGGCTGGTAATTTATCATTTATTGATCTTCAGTACAATGAATTAACTTTTAAAAATTACTTTGGAGAAGTGTTATTGTATCACATATATGGAGATAAAAAGTTAATATCAAAGAAAACAAGACTAGAAGAGTATTGTTACCAGATCCTACAAAGAATGAGTGGGAGAGGGCCTAAAGAAAGGATGATTAAGACATACAGGAATGCAGCTGGATATTCTATAACACAGTAGGGTAAGTAGAATTTACAAGATTTCATTATACATTTTAAAATAACTTGGAGAAGGGACTCTAAAAGTTCCAAATACAAAGAAATGTCACACTGAAGCCTATCTATAAATACATTTACTATGTGGCAGCTAAAATGAAACCATTTTTGAAAAGAAAAACTGTTACTTAGATAGGTGATATTTTAAGGATGTATTGGTAATCTCTTATCCATTACCTCAATGCAAAAAATATACTTATCTACCGTTATCATGAATAAGCCAACAACAACATAATAAATGGCATTATAACTACCGAATTAACTTACACTGCATATCGTAATTTAAACGTACCTAATATACACATGAAAGTTGCTTTCTGCTACCCTCCTTGATCATTTAGAACATGGAATAGATGTGTCAAAATTAGAGGTTTGATTTAAAAATATGCAGGCAAATTTGAATTTATCAGTTCCAACAGAGTGGAACTTAGATTGAACTATTTAAGAGTTTTCATTTCATTGAACTCAGACAAACATAGAAAATACATTCCTGGAATAAGGCAATTCAAAATCCAATTATTAGATTTGAAACATTCTCATGAAACATTCAACCTTACTAAGGGAAAAAAACATCTTTAACAATAGATGTAATACAAACTTAAAATGATGGCCTACAAACTAATTTCACAGTATTTTAATAAGTTGTAGCTGAAGAAGGACGAGTGCCAACTTACGAAATAAGTTTCATTTCTCTGTTGGGGAATACCATTCTCTCCAGTGAGTTCCAAGGGCTCAAACTAAATTTTATGATCTATGAACCAGAGAACTTGGATTAATGCCCAGGAGCAGGGGTCAATGCTGGTGCTTGAATTTACGAGGACTGTGTTTGTAGTTTTATGGAGAAACATAGTGTCAGAAAAAAAAAATTTGAAAGGAATAGAAGATTCTGTTTTTGTGATAATCCTTTTCCTGAAGTCACTGTTTCTACTAGGAAATACATAATCTACACAACTTAAACTGGAGCCTTATTGTTCTCTAAGTGTGAATCAGATCCACCAAAAAGGCACTGAATAGTTTAATAGTGTGTGTGTGTGTGTGTGTGTGTGTGTGTGTGTGTGTGTGTGTTATCTGCTGAAATTGCCTTTCTCCTGATTTAATCAGCAGTTTACAACGATTGTACTTGCTGTTGAAAGCCTTTAGAATTTGATAAAATTCTGACTATCACATCTTGATTCCTTTACCCCTCAGAATCCACTATTTTCTCTGTTTTAATAATACAGTAGGGTCTGCCCACCCTCTGTCTTTATTGAAATTGTTGCTCTTGCTCAAATCTTTTTTATCGCCTGAATTATAATTTAAGACCTAGCCCCTAAGAACGTGTCCTTGGTTATTCCAATCCCCAAAGATCATTTCTGAAATCTTCTAGCACCAAATATACAATGTGTAAAGTGCTTGATCTGTCCATATACACTTACAGTGGGATGATGAGTTTACATGTAAACAGTGATCATTAACTGAATATGCCTTAGACTGAATTACCTGGCAGACTTGAAATCCCTTAGGAAAGGAAAATGCTTTAAAATGTGGCTCGTGGGGCCTGTAAAATGACCCAGCAATTAAAGGCACTTGTCACCAGGTTTTGTGGGTTGAGTTCCATTATCCTGACTCGGTGAAGGGGGAGAAAGAACCATCACAACTTCTCTCATCTCTGCAATACATGCAAGCCCAAACACACACATGAGTGCACACACCAGGCTTGTGTTTTGTTTCTTTGTTTTAGTTCTAGCCAAGTGTTCTAACACTGAACTTTATCTCACCTATCTGGTAGCATTTCTGCCTGTTACATCTGAACAAGTTTCCCTAGTAGAGAGATCTGTGTGCAGCTCAACACCATACTAAACCTATAACTGTCCATATACACAACAAAGCAGTGTCAGTAGTGTTAAGTTGGGGGAAAATTACCCTAAATGGAAATATTCAACAAAAAATACTACATGCAATAAGACTGATTTTACATAAAATTGGAGAGAAGACAAAAACCAAATGTCAGTAACAGGAAAGGTAGCCTGGATCTACAGATGGGAAAAAGAAAACCAAGATAAAGAATGTTTCCTAAAGGAAACATTTTAGGCTGATAAAAACCATTTTCTACTTTTCATTTTGTGATGAGTATTGGTATTTATAAAATTTCATGAAACTATCAAAATTTATGAAGGTATGCAATTAAAACCAATTTTCAAATTTTTGTTAACACAATTTTAACATACCAAATTATCACCTATGAATTAAACAGTGCTGTAAGAGCAGGTAAAGGTGACTTGATTGAGGAATATTAACCTTAAATTGGATTGACATTTTAATGTCAATAATCTGCAATTTTGTAGAACATAATACCACAGAGCTACGGCACATCAAAATGAAAGGATCAAATCAATTGTTCTGCAAGTGGTGGTGAATAATAAAAATGTGTTATATTTTTGTAGGTCTTTCAGTTTTTCAAAGAAATTTCCTATTAACGGAAGATCTAGTTCAAAATCATCCCACTGAGTATTTGTGAAAGATTTTTCCTCCTAGACAGCAGAGTAATTCACACAGCATCTTTATGAATTTTTTATAATGTTTGTTACAGAGTTTTCATGATAAATGAAGGCAAATTGTTCCTGGAGAACTAAGATGAATACATTCCTTTGAATCTTAGGGAACACTGGTGTTATCAAAACAGAAATTCACATTAGCTCCACAGTCACGAGCAAAGGCACCTAGTAGTATACTCCTCTATCAAATGGTGTTTTGACTGAGAAACAAAGCATTGCAGTTGATAAACCTTGACAAAATCATGTAGAACTTCTTCTTTCTACTAGATTTAGATGTGATTTTTTTTCTTTCACTTTGAGTCTTGTTGAGACAGTTATGTTGGAAATAGCCCCTTACCCTGCTATTCTGAAAAGTTATTTTTCCCATCTGTCTCGTTAAACCCTTGGACAAAAACCATCTTAGAAGTAATAAAAAGCATTACTTTCAGCTCTGTGTAGAAAGTGTCTTGTGAAAGCAGAGAGCTAGAAAGCCAGGTTGCCCTCTTGAGTCCCTGGGGATAGCAGAGGTCGGTATGCATCCTGGTAACACTAGTAGAGCTATAAAAATCCAACAAGCAAAAGAACATGGACATGCGAAGAGCTTATTTCTAGGATTTCAACCTCTGAAACGGAAGATTTTTAAAACTGACTTTAAAATGTATTAGATTTACTACATTTATACACATGAATGTGATTCACTGTTAATAGCCTATCATGTGTGTTCCTTGAATGGCCTTCAAGGTCTCATCTCATATTGGTATAACAGTAAGGGATTTAAATGGAGACTTCTAAATAATGACTTTTGATGATACAAGAACTATAATGTGCTGTCAGGCAATAGATGGCAAGCCTAATGATATATAGCTAATATTTGGAATCCCAATCATTGCCATATTTCAAAATTAATATGAATCAGGCAGAACTAGGAAAATAAATATGTCAACCAAGAAACCATTATTTTATTTAGTCTTTTGTGCTGTGTTTCTAAAGCTTCATTCAAATTAGCCAGAATCTTTCTAGTAAGAATTTCCCTAGGACCAGGGACCAGAAAAACTTAGACTAAGTTAAGTTGTTTTACTTTCTTCACTCCTCCATCTCAATCTCTGCATTAATACTTAAAAATTATATTAAAGAGAGTTTAATTTTGGAAAAACATTTAAGAGAACTCACAGCTGGAGTGAAGAAAGGGACTAGCTTTGGAATAGTAGAAGAGGGCAGAAGATTAAGAAGATTCATTGAAAACTGAGCAGTCTAAGGGACCTCAGACAGTGGAGCCAGGATGTATCCCTGATGCACAAAAGGACTTTGTGAACACATCCCCCATGGAGGGATAACTGCCTTAATCTAGAGACAGGAGAGAAGCCCTAGTCTTTACTTCACATGATCTGTCAGACCTACATGACCCCAACTGGATGGCATTCCCCTACATATGGAATTGGGGTTAGGGGGATGGGAGGGGAGGGTGGTTAGAGTGCATGTGAGAGGGCAGAGAGGGTAAAAGGGAGGGAAGAGGGAGAGAGGGAGGGAGGAAGAGGGAACTGGGATCGACATGTAAAATAATAAATTAAATTTAAAAAAAAAATGCTTTGACTCCAAAATTTAAGTTCAAGGAGAAGTTACTGGGGAAAAGGATTTCTATTTTTGTTTCCACAGAAAATGAAAAGATGTGAATTCCTTCCAGACTAATGTGGTTTGATCAAGCCAAACCGCCTGAAACAGAGTACCAGGTGATCCTACATTCAAAACAGCTGGACAAAGCAGCCTTGAAGACTACAGCCAGGATTTCTGCATCTTCTTTGAATCCCCCATGACAGCGCCCCTTACCAGCAGGAAGTAGTTTGGAAAGAACGACGCCCAAATTCCCAAATATTGTCTATAAATGTTTGTTTTCATTTAAATGGACTTGATTATATAAAATAAATAAAAAAATAAGCTTGATGTAAATCAACAAAAAAGAAAAAAGAAAGAAAAAGAAAACTAGAATCTTTTCAGGCTAAGACTAGGGCTCAGTGAGAGCTTGCTTGGTATTTTAGAAGTCCCATAATAGCCTCCTAGCAGTATAAAGAACTAGACCACTTTCAAAGTACTAGTGCATGGTAACCAAATTACATATGAATGGATTTTGCATAGCAAACTGCCAAGTAATACAAGTCTTTCGAAGAGAAAGGTATAATGATTGTCTATATTATATATTAGCATGTAGAGTAATATTACTGCGCAATAAATGTTCAAATATGGTTTATGTCCTTATTCGAGCCTCATCCCATATCAGATATTGGCATTCTTTTGAAAAAACAAAGAGCGAGTTTCTCAAATTAACCATCTCTCTTCCCCCTTTGCCTTCCTTTCTTCCTCCTTCCCTTCCTTCTTCACAGTTCCCTTATTATTTCTCATTATTTCCTATATCTTTTCCCCATTTGGCTATCTCTCACAACCAGCAAATCCCTACAATGTGTATGGAGTAGAGTTAATCTTAATGAATGCTTATTAGATCAAGCAGCCTAAAGCATTTTGACTGCACTGAAGACCCAGCTCTTCCCTTCCTTGTCAAAAAGATTCCAAAGCAATTTTTAGGAAGTTATTCCCATTTACCTTCCCAGTATCAAATCTGTCACCAGAGTATCAGCATCCTCAAGATGTTTCCATGAGAACAGGAACATAGTTATTGACACAAAAACAAAATCTACTACAAGATATGAGTGTAGCACCATAGGCGATCTCAGCTTGGCCTCATTAATCGGCAGACAGGGTAGGCACATTCTCTTCCTTAATAATGCTATCATTTATTCTTCAAAGCAAAATAAGGCTGCTGCATACCACATAAAACTTTTCGTGAGAAGTTGATCACTATACTTGCAAGGATGAAATGGCAAACAGTAAAGTAGTGGTTCTCAACCTGTGAGTCACAACTCTAAGGGTTTAAATGACCTTTACACAGGGGTCACCTAAGAGTATCAGAAACCATAGGCATTTGTGTTACAATTCATAGCAGTAGCAATATTACAGTTATGAAGTTGCAACAAAAACAGTTTTATGGTTCAGGGGTCACCACAACATGAAGAACTGTTTTAAAGGGTCACAGCATTAGGGAGGTTGAGAGTTACTTCAGTAAAGGCTGAGTCAACTACGAAGAAAGAGTGCTGTAAAAGCAAAGCTCGAAAACAAGAACAAATCATGGATTTGAGCAAATTATGCTACAATAATAAGATGATAAGCCATTGGTTTTTCTCTGTACTTGTCAAGATAGATTAGGGAGATTTGATGATGACATAGCCAAAACAGTTTAACAACCATAATTCACACACAACTAGGAGTCTGAGATTTTCCTTTTCATGTGTTTTTATTTTAAATAACTTACAAGCCTTCCTTGCAATGGCCTGTGCCCCTTCATTTTGTCATCTAAGTTTATATTTCATATTGCTGTTATGTGGCATGTTCATTTTGGAGGATGCTAATATGTGTATGCATATAGCTAAGACTATGTGCTTGTGGAGTCTGTAAATTCCTGGTGAGGCTGTTCAATAAATAATTATTGAGCTGACCTGAAATGAATCGAAGGGAAACAGTGAAGTAGGTAATCTACAACTCATCATTATTTGGCATTTTGATGTATGTTTGTATTTCCATTTTAATAGAGATCTGTCTGGGACATTAGGTCATAGCATAATTTCCAATAATGAAATCACACTGTGAAGAGGCGATTTAAAAGAATACTTAGGAAGCAACCCAGTCTACACTCATGCTCAGGCCTGAAGAAAGGCACTAAAACAGACTTAGAGGCTTCCAACAATTACAGGCTGAATAACTCATCGGAGACCAAAAATCAATCACAGATCTGTTGAAAAAGACCATTCCTGACCACTGAACAAGGGCATCGGAGGACCAGGAGATGAGAGGTTTGGAAGGCAGCACACACAGTCTCAACCCCCCCCCCTTATGTACTTTCCTGGAGGGTCATGTCTAATTGGGATAAAGAAGAAGTTCAAATAAATTAGGACAACGTTGGCAGGGAAAATGAAAACACAAAAGAATAAGAAACCTGCATGATTTTGTGGCCTTTACTAACCACTGAGGAAGGAACTGAAAGATTTGCTTCTGATAAGCTTAAATGCATAGTTAACTCTTTCAGTGATCCTACATCATCCAGCTTACCACACAGACACACAAATCCTTCCTAAAAACACGTCCTGGACTAATCTTCTTAAGACATTGCTTTCAGCATGTTGCTCTTCTACAAGGCCAAGCCTGTAGGATCAAGTCAAAACTAATCAACTGGAATTCCAGGCCTTCTATCAATTGTCTCCACCCAACCTATTCATCCTATGCTCCCACTAATCCTCAGCAGGACCATGTACCACAACTCTGTCACACTCATCTCTTTGGATGCCACATTCCTGCTTGCATCCCTTCACTCTTCTCTGTATGTAAAATGTTTTCTTTTCTCCCTCTCAACTCCTCAAAACTTTCCCAAATTTTTTTTTCTTTGAATTCTAATCTTAAGATACATCTTCTTGGCTTAAAAATAGAAACATGTAGTTGGGGACTGGGAAACACAAATAAAATGGGAGGAGGATGGGTGGGAACAGAGACAGGGAATAAAAAAGAAGGCAGGTGGGATCAGAGAATATTATTTTCATGTAAACAAATTTTAGTGAAACCCATTAGCTTGCCCAATTAACGTTTGTTAATAAAATCAACACAAAATCATAGAAATCATTCATTTCCTTAAAAGTTCCCCCAACCTAACCTCTTTCTTCAGAATCCATTTCCTTTCTTGAAATGCCTACATCTTGAATATGTATGTCTCTGCCAAGTGATTTCTGCCAGTCCTTTAAAATGTTCATAATTCTGGTCTATGCCAAGGACAGAGAATCATTTTCTCATTATTAGTTTCACCAAAGATAGTGCTTATAATTCAGTCATCTCTTTAAAGATATTTACTGCAATATAAGAACCATAGATGTTTATGTGAATAGTAATAACCTATGAATAGAATCCTGTTAATAGTTAAAGACACGCTAAAAATTATATGAAATGGGGATGCAGTGTATTGAAACTTTCCCTTCTCTTCATAGTTAGAGTTCCATTTTTAAATATCCGAATCCAATAAATAAATAAAATAAATACCCAAACCCTTTACTTGCTTCAGTTTTCTACATCAAATTCATTTTTGTTCTACGCTCTTTGAAAACATAAACTGTTAACTATGTTCTGTCTAAAAATCCGTTTTCAGTTTGGTGCTGAGGGCATGTACAATCAACAGCCTTAAATATTCCAATTGAGGTACTGCATGCAATTCAGTACCTCATGTTTTACTCATATTTGTAGCTTAATAACATAGACTGAGGAAGGGGGACATTAAACCCAACAGGAGACCTGGAGGAAAAGACTTCTTTATTTTTAACTTTCTTTTTTATTTATTCTTTGTGTTTTTCACAGTAGGCATCTCCATCCCGTTCATTTCTCCATCCCTTCGTATCTACCCTCTGCCCTTGCAACTTTCCCCCAAAATAAAGTAAGTAAATAAATAAATAAAATAAAAGTCAACCTCATCATGGATGCTGTAGTCTGACACCGTGAGTCACACAGTGAACCCTTTTATCCACATATCTTTACTTGCAAGTGTTCATTGCAAGGAATAATTGGTCTGATTCCAGGTCTCGGGATTCTGCTAAACTAATGAGCTGGGCACTCACTGGAAGTCCCCTTGGTTATCCTGTTTTTGCCCTGGGTCATGGAGATCCTGCAGCTTTGGATCTACAGGTGTGGTCACTTCACGTGCTCCAGGAGATCACAGTTGAATTGGATGCTGAGGTGGGCCAACTTATATAACCCTCTTTCTAGGCCTTGGTATTTGCAGAGTTGTTCAGCATGCCAGCTCTCCTTTGTTCTTACCGTCAGGCTGAGGTCTACTGCGTTGCCCTGGGTAGTTCACCCCTTGAAGTTATGATGGTCAAGAGGCAGGGCCATTTCTCTCACTTTCACATACTCAGGGTCAGATCTCCCACACCTACACCTTCAGGGCCAGCTGTACTGTGTTGCCCAGGCATACTGTAGGGGCCAGTCTCACGAATGCTGAGACTGATGATAGGCAGGGCCAACTCTCCTGCTCTTATGACCTCAGGGCCAGCTCTTCCCCTTTCCTCGGGCATTGATGAGGAGGGTGGGATGGGGTGGGGGAGGGCATTTGTACCCTGCCCTTGCTGCCACATGACAGATGAGTAATGGGGCAGCACGGGCAACATCAGGGTTGGCATACCCACACCTCGGCTTTCCCGGTAAGGTTCATGGCCTGCTCTCCTGAATGTTGCAGCTGGTGGGGGAGAGTGGCAACTCTCCTGTTCTTAAGACCTCAGAGCCAGTTCTCTTAACTCAACTACTCACCAGCTGTAGCACTCAAGAGAATGGACCTTCCACCTCACCAGGCCAGTAGAGTTAACCCTGTAGACACAGGTGTGGATGAGGCAGTTCATGAGAGAGGCATACCTGGTATCATCTCCCCCATCTGCTTTGATGTGATGGGGATGATGGAAAGATGGCACCCTCCTGCCCTTATGGCCTCCAGCTATCAAAGGAGATGACCACTTTACCAGCTACAGTACTCCAGAAAGTGAGCCCTGCACCTCATCTGGGCAGTCCAGCGGAGCTGATCCTTTTGCACGGGTGAGTAGGCCCTGGGAATGTGTGATTGGGAGACATGGACCTGTCCTTCTTCTGCCCTATGGCAACATGGACTGAGGAGAGATGTCCTCCCCCCACATCAACACCTGAGACAGATGGTTACATAGCAAACAGAGAAAGTGATGGCATGATTTTCTCTTAAAGACTAGAATAAGTATCTATAAACTCCTCAGTTTAAGTCCAATATTCCTGCCAATGTCAAAACTCCTACTGATTAATTCCTCTCTAGCATCATGCTGTAAAATTTAAATGTCCCTAGAAGCAATAACAAAAGAGTAATGTAGTTTGGATTGGTATATTAAATT
Organism: Phodopus roborovskii; assembly: GCF_943737965.1. Taxonomy (NCBI): domain Eukaryota; kingdom Metazoa; phylum Chordata; class Mammalia; order Rodentia; family Cricetidae; genus Phodopus; species Phodopus roborovskii. The sequence continues at coordinate 641,139 of NW_026125931.1, read as the reverse complement.
TCCCTTTGAACTGGTAAACAGATATCCATTGTGGGAATATAATTGATAAAGATGCATTCTTTTAATCAGCTCCTCAGAAGATCTTGATTTGCTCTATTAGCACTAACACTATTTGCAATCATTCAAACTATACATTTTTAAAAATGCATGTATATGTGCTTCTTTCTCCATGCTCTTTTCCCCTTCACGGTTTTATTTCTCTCCTGTCTTGCTGCTATTTGTGGGGGCAATGGTAAATATGATTCTCATTCACTTTTGAAGGTGTCACATAGATATTACATCTTAAGTATTAAGGACAATCTAATCAGGAGAATATACTTTATTAGGGAAAAACTCAGAGTAGTTATCTCTACAAGGAAGCATTAGAATTTTCTAAATTATATAATATAATACTTACTGTGAATTTCTGAATATATTTGTCCTACTTACATTTTTTAAAACTTTATTTAAATTTATTTCTTGTGTCTTTCACATCATGAATCTCTATCCTATTCATTTCCCTGTCCTTGCCTTTTTAAGTAATTTCAGGTCAACTTGCCTCATTTTTTGTAAATTTCAGAACTAAACAAAAGAGACAGATGTGCAGCCATGATTGTGAATTAAAACTAATTTAATTTACTTATTTTTTTAAACTATGAAACATCTGCCAAATTCAAGATTGCACTAGTGAGCAAAAGAGAAATAGACCTTGCCTGAATTAAAGTTACATTTGAAGAATTCATTCTGGTGCTATATTGTACAGTAAAGATACTACAGTTAACAATTTCATGTTAAAGTTTTAGAAAGATTCTACAAGAGATGTTATTGAATATTCTCAACACATATGAATGATAAACCCCCAGATATGTGAAATACTATGGGTATGTGTCAGAACACATTATAATCCACAAGTATGCACAATCTTTACATGCCAGCTATAAATAGAATAAAGTAATCTTCCTTTAAAGCTGAAACAAAATCAGGATAGTTTTTGTGTACTGGAAAACAAATGAAGAAAGAAGATCAGTTTGGAATGTGTAGCCGCAGGAGCCAGTAATGCTAAGGGCTCAGGGGAATTATAGCTGCAAATTCATCACTGGAGCTAAAACCACAAGTGTTGTGCCATGGGTTTTTGATAACATTCTTTAGATTGCTAATGAACTTGACAAGCGGGAGTCACCTTTTGAGAAAATGTAATGGCAGCACACTGAAGTGGTAGGTAAGGTAGAAAAGAGAATTTTATCCTGACAATAGTTTATGGAACATTAAACATTAACAGTGCAAAGTTGTTCCAAAAGCCTTCTCTAGAGCCTTATAAAATATGTTGGGTAAAGATTTAGAGCCACTAGGGGAGAAATTATTCAAAGGTAATCCTGCAGGGAAGTACAGGTTAGATTGTCTAGAGAACATTTCCAGCTTTCAGGAAACTACTGTCCTTTGTGCAAACCAACGTTTTTCAAAGATCTGCCAGTTAACACTCTGGTTCACTTTTATAGTTGTCTTTGTGCAAGGAAATGTTCATGAGGAGCACTTTCATAATTGGAAAGAAATCAGGGACATTTTAGGAAGTGGAATATTGAGCAATAGTATGCAGAGAAAGAGAACTAATAAAAATACTGATTCTATTTCTACTGATTGGTCTTAATGAGACACTGCCAAATGTAGAGTGCACATTTTTTAATCCTACCTGCATTTGGAATTTCTTGCTTAAGGCTGAAAAGTTGTAAAGTTGACAAATTTTCTTAATAAAAATATTACAAGCTGTCATATTTATCAAATATTAGTCAAGTCTATTGTTTTAGGTCACTATAGAATATGTGGTTTGAGAGATACAATTGTGTTACTCAGATGGGTGGTGGTGGCTGATGCCTTTAATCCCAATACTCAAGAGGCAGGGCAGATCTCTGAGTTCAAGGCCAGTCTGGTCTACACAGTGAGTTCCAGGACAGTCGGGGCTGTCACCAGAGAAACCCTGTCTTGAAAAACAAAAAAAGTTATATTCCTCTGCTCCTATATAAAAGGATGAAAACCAAGAAACACATACATTGTGTTTATTGTTTAGGTACTTATTAGAAGACTAAGATAACCAGAAGACATATTCAAATAAACTTGTTTAAATAAGTAACCATAATTTAAAAATACTAACTGTGGTCTGGAGGGAGAGCTCAATGGTTTAAGAACTAGTCCTCAGGGAGAAGAATTCCAGGTCAGATTCAGATTCTTCCTCCACCTCTCATCAAAGGAGCTTCTCTTTGAAGCAGATGGAGACCATTAAAGAAAGATACACTGCTCAAAATGTGTAGACCAACTGACCATTAAGGACTTGCACTCAATTAATATATTTTACAACACAAGCTGTTCAATAACTCAAGGAACATGGTAGAAGCAAGGACAGAAAGATGGTAAATACTAGAAGATCAGAACATCTGTGCAAGATAGTCTCTCCTAATTTTTTTCACTTTAAATTCTTATCCATCGTTGCTATATAAGAAAGCAGTTGAGTATAATCTATTAAACTCATGTTTGTATTTTATCAAACATATTTTAGCATCTATTAATATAATCACATGACCTTTCTTCCTGAGCCTGTCAATATGATGGATTGCATTAATTAATTTTCAAATGTTGAGCTGCCCTTACATATTTTTAATAAATCTTATGTAGTTGTGGGGTATAATTCTTTTTATATGCCATTGGTCTGATACACCCATATTTTACTGAGGAATTTTGCATCTATCATTATGAAAAATACTGGTGTAAAAGTTTCCTCTTGTTTTTATCTTTAGCTTGGTATCGTCATAATTCTAGCTTCATAAAATGAGTTACGGAGTCTTTTCTCTGATTTAATCTTCTGAAGAAATATTTTTAGTGTTGATTTTCTTATTTTTATTTAGGAAACTTCTTTTTCTACTTTCTGAATTGGAAGTTTGTGTTATTGATTTTGAATCTTGTGACTTTTTAATGGACACAAATTCAATGCTACATTTCCCCAAAGCATTGCTTTTATTATACTTCAGAAATTTGATAAATTGTCTTTCACTTTTCCTCAAAATACCAGGGTTTCTTTATTTGTTTTGGTGGTGAGTGTCAACACGAGCCCCCCATGCCCAATTAGCCCCTTCTTTACCCTGAACTATACTTTACTCATAGCTTTAAGCTCCAAGAATATTTTAAATTCCCCTTGAAACTTCTTGTTTGACCCATGTCCTGTATAGACTTATATATATATACTGTTTAACCTCTAGGTTTAGGATATTCTGTTTATCATTCTTTAACCTGTTGCCATCTGTGATGGCCTTGGTTGTGAACTTTACCATATCTGGAACAAGCTATAACTCAGAAATAAAGGGCACACCTGTGAGAGACTTTCTGCTTGGTTTGAAGTGAAGTGCACCACTCCCAGTTCAGACTTTTGAGGTAGGAAGACACACGTCTTTGATCTGAATTTTGAGGTTGGAAGACAGAGCCTTTAACTTAGGTCTTGAGTCAGGAAGACGCACAATTCAAATCCAAATCTTGAGACAGGACGGCATGATTGGCCTCACCTTGTGCTGGAATCCTATATAAGGAAAGCAGGAAGCTATTTGTCAGCTTATCTTTGCCATGCCAGCACATTCTTTCTCTCACTGGAATTTTTAAGCCTACTTCTTCAGGATTCCAGCATATACTAAAAACCACCTGAGACATTCAGCCTTGTGGGACTGAGCAACTGCTAGATCCTTAGACTTTCTGTTCACAGCTAGCCATTATTGGATGAGCTGGGCTGCAACCTGCAAATTCATCCCAATAAATCCCCTTGTGGAGAGTACAAGTTGAGGAGGAGATTCATTCTATAAGTTCTGACTCTAGAGAATCCTGACTAACACCTCATCTTAAAACAAATTTATACAATTGCTAGTCCTTTAAAGTTATTATTTGAAGAGGCCTTCATTTTGTTTTTATTTTGGGGGATACTCATTATGAACTTGAGGAGAGCATGTCATCTGCCTCTGTTCGATAAAATATTCTGTAACTGTCACTTAGATCCAGTTTACCTGTGTCCTTCACTGATTTTCTAGTAGCTGGATTTTTCAATTGCTGATAGAGGGGTGGTAATATCTGAGCTATAATGGAGCATTTCTGTCTATTTTTGCTACATTATGCTTTGCCTGTTCTGTTAACAAACCATTGCTAGGCATATACACATTCAAGACTGTTATGTCATCTTGGACAGTTCAATCCTATTTTTATTACACTTTTCTTTATCCATGAATATTTTCTTCTCTTTGAAGTGTGAGTGTAATATATAATAGCAATCTTAGTCCACTAGCTTTCTTTTTATTATATAAACCTGTTTTGTTGGTGTCTATCTCTTTACTTTTTCTGTGAGCCTATCATTGAAGTTTCTCACAGTTAACACATTTCTTGTCAGCCCTGTCCTATTCTTCCAAGTTTACTCCTAGTACACTTTAGACTGAGAGATCTCATTTGATTTCCTGACTCCCACATATAGCAGAGAGGACACATGCTGAATGCTCATGGCCAGGCAAATTGAGACCACTGGAATGGAGCCACAGGATAGCCTGGATTTTGTATATTAGATTATAAGTCAGTATCAGTGCATGCAAATGAGAAAACTAAATAATTTAAGCAAGGATGAGAGACTATAAACAAGGAAGAATTCAAATTAAGCCTTTTAGATAAGGTAATTCTGTTTAGGTAAGCCATATAGACACAGCTAATAATCTAACATTCTAAGTGTAACAAAATGAATGACGTCAATGCTGTTTACATTATACATGCTGTTGTTGGGAAAGGGATGTTCTTCATGTTTTACAAAGCTTTCATATAAAAGCTAAATTTAGGACACGCTACATTAAACTCTTTAACATATAGTGTTATAATAGTATGGACTTTCAAGCTTTTATTTTATTTTATATTTTTCACCATGAGAACTTAATTGCTAGGTTATCTTACAAGCTAAGGAAAACAAAGCATTAAGTTTGGTAGATCAGAACACCCCCTGGGTGATGTTTATTTATTTCATTTAACAATTGACTGGTCACATTTACTTTTTTCCTCAAAGTGTGCACAAGGAATTATGTTATATAGGAAAAGAGTCACCAGACATTCAATTAACCCAACTGTCACACATCTGCTTTTATCTCTATAAATATTGCAGTTCACTGGTAATTACACTTCTGATAATAATAATACAAAATTTCACACCTCTTTTTATTGTGACAGTCCCTTACTTGCTCCATCTAAAATACTCCAGTCAGTGACTTTGTGTTCTAAACTTGTAGAACATAGCCAACTTTTATCTAATACTCTGAATGTATGGACAAGTCTATCATTTACATATGAAGGATATTTAGGTTGTTTCTATTTTCTAGCTAGTTTGAATGGGGTAGCAGTGAACATAGCTGAGCAAGTGTCTGTGGAGTAAGATGCCAAGTCTTTTGGGCACATGCCAAAGTCTGGCATAGCAGCATAATATTTATTACTGTTTTTTGATGGTTGCTCATACTGATCTCCAGAGTGACTACCAAAAATGAATGAAGTTTCTCCTGTTATGAGTAGTTTTCTAGGAAGCCTGCCCCAAATAACACACGGACATGCTGATTTAGATAAAATGCTGTTGGCCTGTTATTAGTTTCTTATCAGCTAGCTCTGTCTTAAATATTAACCCATTTCAATTAATCTAAGTATTTCCATGAGGTCTTATCCTGCCAGAGAGAGGGCTCAGACCTCTGTTCTCTCCAGTCTCTACATCTTGACTCTCCTCTCTACTACTTCCTCTCTTCTCTTAGTCTCCTAGTCCCACCTATCTTGCATTCCTATTGGCCAACAATGCTTTATTCATTAACCAATAAGAGAAACATATTTACAGAATTACATCTCCCATCATCTCCTCTTTTCTGTCTAAAATAAAAAGAAGGATTTTAACCTTAGCATAGCAAAATATATCACACAAGAGTTATCAAATAAGAATCACAGTTAACAATATTTAATCCATTAACATTCAGCAAGATATAAAGAAAATATTCTATCATCTATCCTATCTTTGTGAGTCTAAAGTCCTATATGTAACTTATCTTTAATCCTAACTAAGGAAAACTATAACCATAACTATCTGTCTTCAACTCCTTGAAAAACCACAGAAGGATAATATATATACTCTGGAAATTACAGAGACATCTTACTACCTGATCTGTTACCTGAAGCTTTTCTATAATGTTCCATCTTCAGCCCATAGGCCATAGTGTGTCTGGCAGACTCCTCAGCAAAGCAGGAAACTTTAAACTGTCCAGCTGTATTGACAGTTTGTCAGTTATTTTGCTGTGTGTCCTTCAGACTGTCTGGCAGACTCTTCCAGGAACCCTGTAGCAAATGTCCATCTTGTATCAGCAGTCATTTTCCTTTGACTCCTGTATGCCCAGTTTATACAGTATAAAGTCAAAGAGTCCAGAAAAAAGCAGTATCTTGCCCAAATGGCGAGTCTCCATAACAAGTTTCTTTGATGTCCATCTTCCTTTCTGATGAAGGTAATGTTGCCTCATTGTCAAGAAAAACCCTAAACCATTTTAAATGCCATATTCTGTAGGTCTTTGAAAGGTTTGAAGAATGCCTATTCATTTCAAATACATCTCTGTATATCTAGAAATTCTAACTAACTTAACTATAAGTTTTGACTATTATAGGTAACTATGTATATAAGCTGTACTAAATTATGCATTGTATTTTCAAATGAGCTATATAAACACAATACCTAAACAAGAGGAGAAATATACATATCACAAAATTAACCTTAAATTTGTATCAATAAATGAAAATTCATTCCAAGTTAAAGTATCCATATCTGTACCATAATCACCTTTTTAACTTTAAAGAGTTTGGTTTGGTTATTAATCATTTATAACCAACAGCATTTAAATGAAAATCAACATTTATAGACAATATTTAAAAATTTGTGTGTTGTTCTTTCCAAACTGCTTCCTGCTAGTAGGGGGTGCTGTCATGGGTAATCCTAAGAAGACACAGAAATCCTGGCTGTAGTGGTCTGCAAGGCTGCCTTATCCAAGCTGTTTTGAATGTTGGATCACCTGGGACACTGTTTCAGGGTGTCTGGCTTGATCAAAGCACATTAGTCTGGAAGGAATCCACAACTTTTCATTTTCTGTGGAAACAAAAATAGAAATCCTTTTCCCCAGTAACTTCTCCTTGAACTTAAATTTTGGAGTCAAAGAATTTTTTTAAATTTACTATTTTACATGTCGATCCCAGTTCCCTCTCCCTCTCTCCCTCTCTCCCTCCCTCCCTCACTTTTACCCTCTCTGCCCTCTCACACGCACCCTAACCACCCTCCCCTCCCATCCCCTAATTGGAAGTTCTTATTAGCCATGTTGAAGGCGCCATTATGTTATGAGTAGTTTTCCCGGCATTCTCCTTTCCCCACAACCTCACCAGAATATGTTGTCTTTTGTTTTGTTAACCTTGGCTATTCTGAAAAGAATGGAATAAAATCTAAAAGCTCTCTGACATTCTACATTCTCAATAACACAAACTTATAAAAGATATATTTTAATTCACCTATCACTTTTCCTAGTAATCTCTACTAAAAACAATGCAATTCAATAGTATCATCTGGGGAAAATAAAAACAAGGTAATAAAGAGATAGAATGTTCTGATTTTCCCCATAGTTTACCCTTCTTATTAATCTAAATACTGACTTTTTAAACACGTTTTTCAGAAACAAAACACTGACAGTTAGTCACTGGGTATTAAAACAATTATTCTAGTACTAGGTGCACCACTGATGCATGTCATTGCCTTAGGAGAAAGTCTTTAATTCATCTATAAAATGAACAGAAGAAGAACTAACAGTAAAGGTCAACTGTTTTATAACCCAGTGGATGAGCACTTACATGAGCCTAGGTTCAATCTTCCTTACTCTAATAGGGAAAATGATGGACAGCAGTGGGTTGGGAAGGTGGAGCAGCTGATAAAGTATTTTTTGTGGAAGCCCAGAGACCTGACAGTTAAGTTTCAAAGCCCACAGTGAAAAAGACAATCATGGTGATACTTGCTCTTTATCATAGCACTAAGGAAGTAAAAAGAAACAGATCTCTGGGGCATACCGAGGTAGCCTAACCTACTTGGTGACCTCCAGGCCAGTGAGAGGTCCTCAAAAAACAGTGTGGATGACACCTGAGTAACAATACCCAAATTTGTCCTTTGGTCTCTATACATACGTATATTACCACATGAGTGAGAGTGAGAGAGAAAAAGCAGAGACAATTGAGAATCAATACTCAAATCATTGTCTGGCTTGAGGGCCTAGGCTTGTAATAAGAAAGCGGAAAGAGAAAGAATTACCAAGTTGTTACACAGGGAAACCTGTCACAAACAAGAATGACAAACGAAAAAAATTTAAAATACTTACATTATAGAGTCAGTCATTCTGCAGATGGAGTGAGATAACACAATATCTATGACACGTTGAACTTGTGAAGAAAGGAACATACACTGAGAACTCAAAACAGAATATACTTGGGTTGGAGAGATGCATCAGCAGTTAAGAGCACATGTTGTTTGTACCAGGCTATTTCTTTCAGTCTACCAAGCAGCACCCAAATTATGACACAGAGCGTTCTTATTATTTCTGAATGCTTTGCCTAGCTTAGGCTCCTTTCTGACTAGCTCTTTTAACATAAATTAATCTTTTTTCTTTATCTACATTTTGCCTCAAGTTTTTACTTTTCTTACTTTCTTTTTGTATTCATTACTGTTGCTTCTCATGTCTGGCTTACTGAAGGCTACCTGACTTCTTGACCCAGGGCTGTCCCTCTCTTTCTGCCTCCATTCTCTCCTCCTTCTCTGCTTCTCTCAGTCTGTGTTCCTATTTATTATCTCTACCTAATAGACCTTCCCATCCCTCTCTTACCTAGCTATTATTCTTTCAGCTTTTTATTAGACCAATCAGGTGCCTTAGGTAGGCAAGGTGAAATAGATGCAATATATCTTTACATAATAAACCACATATCCTTACATCATTTTTTAAATACAGCATAAACAAATGTTACACACCATTACACAGTTAACTACTATTCTCTAGCATAAACAAACATAAAACATCTTTAAATAGTTAAAATAATATTTAATAACAGTTGCTTATCCAGAAGACCTGAGTTCAATTCCCAGCAAATATGTCAGGTGGCTTACAACTACCTGTAATTATAGCTCCAGGGGATTCAATACCAACTTCTGGTCTCTGAAAGCACTGCACCCACCCACACAAACCTATACACAGATACTGACACATTATTTAATAATTGAAAATGAGTACACATAAAATTGATATAACTTTTATCCATGTAATATGGGCCGTATAGGATAAAAATGAGAAGCAGAGAGAATACTTAGTTATTACAATGTTTATATTAATTCCCACCAGGAAATCCTATCCATTGAAAAGTTACTTGATGAATAGACAATTAAAAGCTAATATACACATATGAATGAGTACATACCATCTTTATCTTTCTGGGTCTGAGTTACCTCATTCAGGATAATTTTTTTATAGTTCCATACATTTTCCTGACAATGTTGTGATGCAATTTTATAAAAGATGGGTAATACTCTATTTTGTAAAAGTAGCTGTTGTGTAAATAATAATCATACTACAATCCACAGCCCCAGAAAAGGCAAAGTAACAAGGTAAGCTCTAAGGTGTATTCACTGGGATAAGAACTATAATAGATTTTGTACACTAGGAATGGGAAAAGGAGAGGTCAGATGTAGGGGTGGAAGAAGAAAGTATGGGGAGAGACAACTGGGATTGGAGGCCATTGGGAAATGATATGGCAACCTAGTGCAACACAAACTCCCAGAATTCCATGAAGGTGACTGTAGCCAAAACTCCTCGTAATAGAAGATATGGAGCCTAAACAGGCCATCTTCCTTAACTAGGCTAGGCTCCCAGTGGTGGGACTGGGATACCAAGGCATCCTCAAAAGCTATGACCCAAACCCTGTCTTGCCTGCAAAATGGGCTGTGTCAATGGTGGCATAGAGCTTGTGAGAGTGGCTAACTGATCTAAGTTTAGGCACAAGACATGATAGGGAGCCCATGCCAGACACTGCCTAGATGGCCAGGATCCCTAAGCTGGATGTTTCAGAGATCTGAATTAGAACCATTAGACTACTGGTCTAAAAGTCAATTGAATGATTCCTAATGATATTCTGCTATACTCATAGAACAGTGGCTAGCCAAGTCAACATCAGAGAGGCTTCCTCTGGCAGCTGGTGAAAGCAGATGCAGAGACCCAGAGCCAAACACTAGGCAGAGAGCCAAAATTGGAGATCTCCATCTGATCTCCTCCACTTGGAGCTCTATAAACACCACAGAAGATGGGGAGGAAGTGTAAGGATTAAGGTTTTTCCTCCTGCCGCCAGTCTTGTTCCGCCGCCGCGCCAGCCCCAAATAACGCACAGAGACTCTGTACTTGATATTATGCTGTTGGCCAGTTACTTGTTTCTTATCGGCTAGCTCTGTCTTAAGTATTAACCCATTTCTATGTATTTCCACATGGTCTTACTGAGAGCAGAGGAATGGCAGTTCTGTTCTCTCCAGACTCTCCATCTTGACTCCTCCTTCCTACTTCCTCTTTCCTCCTTGTCTCCTAGTCCCTCCTATCTTCCTTTCATATTGGCCAACAGTGCTTTATTCATTAACCTGTATGAGAAACATATATACATAATGGCATCTCCCATCAAGGAAGGACTGAAGGAGCCAGAAATCAAGGATACCATGAGAACACAGCCCACAGAATCAACTAAGTATGACTTATAGGGGAATCACAGAGTCTGATGCAACAATCATGGCTTCTATATGAGTCTGAGCTAGGTTCCCTGCATGTGTATTATGATTGTATAGCTTCCTGTTGTTGTGGAACTCCTAATAGTAGGAGTTGGAGTGTCTTTGACTATTTCCCCTGCTCTTGGGATCCTTTTCTTCCCACTGGGTTGTCTCACTTGGCTTCCACATGAGGGTTTGTGCCTAGTCTTATATCTTTTCATTCTGTGTTGGTTGATATCCCTTGGACCCCTGCTGTTATCTGAAGGAAGACAGAGGAATGGGTCTGGGGCAACTAAGAAGTAGGAAGAGTGGAGGGAGGGGAACTTTAGTAAGGATACGTTATATGAGATAAGAATATTTTTTTTAAAAAAATGAATAAACACGTATTACTCTGTGATGGTTACACTTGTAATCTGATCATTTGAGAGACAGATGCAGGAGGATCAAGCATTTATATTTAGCTTCAGGTACACTGAGAGTTCAAGTTGAGATGTATAGAGGGTTGGAGGGATGGCTCAGTGGTTAAGGGCTCTGCCTGGTCTTGCAGAGGATACAGGTTCAGTTTCTACAACCACAGATCAGAACCTGTCACTCCAGTTCCAGGGAATCTGGCACCTTCTTTTGGCCTCTGAAGGGTGACTGTTCAGGTGGCTTGCTGTTTCTGTCCTTGCTACACCTTTTGGAAGTTGTCCATCCGCATTTCCTGTCTACTCTAGTATTGTTAATTTCCTTCTCAGGTCTTAATGAGGTTAAAGATTAAACTATCACAACTATTATTCTCTCTTCCTAGTTAGATATATTAGGTACTAGACTTACGTTTTCCAGCTTAGGACAACTCTATTGTAAACTCCATTATGCCCTCACCCTAGGACTAGATATGTAGGTCATTTTGTTCTCGATTTTCCTTTTCTTAGAGCACACTTGTTATTCACTGTTTTGTATATAGTTTTGTATTAAGCCTAAATCTTTTCTTTAGACTAAAAGGGGAATTGTAGTGAGGTAGTCCTTCTGTAGCACTGACCACGCCCATTTGGGGGTGGAGCGATGGGCGGAGGTGACCTGAGGAAGGAGGTCGGAGGGGGGCCAGGAAGGCGCTCTCTCTTTCTGGTGTGACTTGGACAGGAGAGGATCGGGTTGAATTTCCTGGTGTTCATCTGTCTAGGTTGTAAGTTATTTCTCCCTGAATAAACATCTATTCGGCCTATTTGTTTATCCTGATCCTTATTTACCGCAATATCCATGTGCTTGGTACACATACATACATGCAGTCAAACACTCATACATATAAAATAAATGAGTCTTAAATTTAAAATAGTTAGAGTACTAAGTTGTGGGTATCAAGGTGTCATTTGACTCTGACTACTGATTATCAGGGAACACTGTTGCAATTACTTTCCTTAAATGGGTAAAAACCTTAGAGAACAGATGAAGGAGCTGGGGGTACAGCTCTTTTCCTGGAGTATTTAATCCCCCAGCAAATCTAAAAAGATGAGTGGATACAAAAGTGAAAGAAAAAAAACTTAATTTAAATATGCCACTCTAAACCTGCTTATCTGTTTACTCTTTGGACTAACACTAAATATGTCAGAGCCTTAATGTACTATTGGATGAATGTGTAAAATATCAATTGAGATTTATAATAAGATGTGATTGCTAAAGATAGCAAGGGTCAAGAAAATGACCAATGCAATTTTTTCTGATGATTGAACAAAATTTCCCCCTGTCACTCTCAGCCTTTTTCTTTGTCTGGAACTCATGACTATGAAACAAAGATGTAGGAATCTAATTGTAAACAGAGGGACCTGCAAGAAAACAAAAATCACAAATTCCACCAATGTTATTCAACAAAATATAATCTGACATAAGATGATAACTTGATTTAAGATTTTTGAACTGTGTGCTGTTGCAAAAGATATGCATTCAGGATAAACACTACTTTAAGTTTGAGTTTGGATCTTTTCCCAAGCTAAAGATATGCAGTCTGGCACTCTCTTGTGATGCTGGATGGTGTCAGTGGCCCCCAGCTCCAAGTTGCTAATAGGAAACAACTTATGCTCTGCAGGAGATCAGCTTGCTAATATTTAGTACATTAGATGTATTTGATGCATTTTTTCGAGACAAGGTCTGGGTATATAGTCCAGACAGCCCTCGAGTTCTCAAGTCAAGCTATCCTTGAAGTTATAATCCTCTTATCTGTAGCAAGTCTTTCTCTAACCTGCCAGCCAGCTCCAAAATAATGACACTGAGACATCTTATTAATTATGAAAACTGGGCTTATAGATTAGGCTTGCTCCTAACTAGCTGCTATAATTTAAATTAACTCATATTTTTATTCACCTGTGTTTTACCTAGTAGATTTTCTGTCTCATTTTGTGTATCCAACTCATTCAGCATCTGGTGGCATCCTCTGCACTTCACTACATCTACTTCCTCTCTCTCTGCTTGGAAGTCCTGCCTATACCTCCTGACTAGTTATTGGCCATCAAGCTCTTTATTAAACAAACCACAGCAATGTGTCTTTACACAATGCACACATATCCTACCATGCTTACCTCATTCTCTAAATTATTAGGATTACAATAGATTTGTTGTGAAATAACCACAATATAAGTCAAAGAGCATGTGACTGCTTTCCTCAGGGAACTAACGTTCTTTAAATAGAGTGTTAGAAAACTTTTTTGGAGCATAGCAATAACAAATATACTTAAGGCCTTCATTATTCCTTAATTTTTTTTCACCTTAAACCTAAATGATACTTTAGGTTTTCTTATTCTGGAAAGCTGGTCTTTTCAGGCTTTCAATAGTTAATGAAGTAGCCTGTATGTGTCCCTTGCACCACTTCATCATGAAGTCCTGAGCAGCTAATTAAGAAGACACTAGAGAAAAGCAGTCTATCACTATCTGTACTCCTAGGAGAAGACAGCTAAAAATTGGCTCATCTATCTTTGTCAACTTTACATTTGTCACTTACATCGTGTGTGTGTGTGTGTGTGTGTGTGTGTGTGTGTGTGTGTGTGTGTGTAAAATGAGTGTATATGGTACTGACCTTCAATATCGGGGCTTTGGCATAACAAGAGAGGACAATGTCAAGCACTTATACCCAAGCACTGCTATGCCTATTTTCAAAAGAAGGTCTTAGGACTGGAGAGATGACTCAGTGGTTAAGAGCAGTTGCTGCTCCTAAAGAAGTCCCAGGTTTGGTTCCCAGCACCACATGGTGGTTCACAACCATCTGTAGTGGTATTTACAGGGGATGTGATACTCTCTTCTGACTTTTGTGAGCACTAGATGTGCATGGGAGGCATACATATACCACAGTCAGGTAAAACATTCAGACACATAAAATATGTCAAATAAATCTTAAAAAATATTCAAAAGGAAGACCTTTAATTCTATATTCATCATGGAGCTTCAGTGGCCAAATTTTTCAGTTTATTTTTCCAGCACTAATATACTAATATACATACTAATATACTTCTCTTGTTTGTAGTGGTACTAGCAATAAAACCCAGACCTTATACATGCCAAGAAGACAATCTACTAAGCTACAACCTCCAGCTCTCCTATACCACACAAAAGAGACTTAAGTACACGGTATACAATAGATGTTTCATTTTAACTAAATAATTCATAAACTTTAAAATAAATGAGTTTTCGGGGTTTGGTGGCACACAGATGTCCAGCACTCATGAGACTCAGGTGGGGCAGCCTGAGTTACATACTGAGACTGTGTCTCAAAAGAATGCTACAAATAAAAATTAAAATAAGTGATTTTGAGCTTACAAAATATAGCCTTTCCATGCTTTTGTTTTGGTTTAATGATTTCCTCAGCTTTGTTAAAGTGTAAAGCATATCACCAAGACAATTAAACTATTCACAGCCACAGACTGTCTGGACCCATTAATCTTTATGTTGCCATTAATAAATGAGAAATACAAGCACTTTATTTTTTGTGACAAGGCCTCACTATGCTGCCTTGGCTGGCCTAGAATTTGCTAATTCCTTTATTAATTTAAGCTCCTGAGGTACTTGATATCACTTTATCTCCTTTGTTTTGCAAGTATTGCTCCCAAGTATTGTATGTGTTTTATGCATGCCTGTTGGTTTGTTTGCAAATACCTAATCCTGCTATGCCAACATTCCACCGCCAGATGGCAATTGCAAGCCATGAGCCCCAGGGAATAAAGAGGCAGGTATGAGTAGATTGACATGAGAAATTCTTTTTCATGTGAAAATCATTTCTCTAAAGCTTTGATAAAACCTACCTTTCTTTAACAATATACCAGTGTTTTAGCAGAATGTAAATCTTCATATATATAATTGGAATTAACTGCTCTTGGCTTTCTTACCTTCAATAGATGATTTTATTCTGCATACAAAGCCCTTTATTTGACTTAGTTAAGCTAAACCCAGACTCCCAGATTAGCTCACTAAACTGAAGGAATTTCCTAGGTCTCTTCATCTCCCTGCAGCACTCGGCTTCTTACATGATTTCCCTTTCTCCCTCTTCACTTAGAAAACGTAACTGGTTCTCCACAATTCCTACAAGGATATTCTTCCCCTTTATCTCTGGTATTCTTTTCTTTTTCGGTTGTGAGCCTAGTCTAGCTAAGCTACCTCTCCAGCCCAGTCTCTGGGATCTTTAGCTAGTTTTATTTTTACCCAAATTGAATTTTACATGAGCAAAAGGGCTGGATATGGACAGAACCAGGGGGAATTCTGTGAGTTTAAGGCCAGTTTGGTATTTGTAGCAAGGTCCAGGACATCCAGGATTACAATAAAAGACCCCGTCTCAAAACAAACAGGCTGGAGAAATACCTCAGCAGTTAAGAGCACAGAGTACTCCTCCAGAAGACCACGGTTCTATTCCCAGCATCAACATGGCAGCTCACAACTGGGGCTGGCAGAAATTGCTCAGTGGTCAAAAGCTTATACCATTATTGTAGAGGATCAGAGTTCAATTTGAAGCATCACTGTGGGGTGATTTACCTGTCAATCTAGCTCCAGCGGCCTCGACAAGCACACACTGATACACAAATACACAGAATTATAAATAACAAAATGAAGATCTTTTTAAAGAGAATGAAAAAATCATGGTGGCTCACAACTATAATCCCAGCACTGGTATGGCAGAAGCTGGGAAATTGCCTTAGGTTTAGCCCTGCTTAGTCTACACCATAAATCTAAAGCAGTCAGGACACATAGTAAAATCTTATCTCAAAAAAGTTTTAACGAGCAAAATACTTGAGTTTCCCAAAGAATATACACAAACAGCTGATAAGCACACAGAAGAAAAAATGCTTACAGTCGTTAGTCATGGGAAAATGCAAATCACAACCATAGGCCCTTCAAATCTATTGAAAAAGATATAATCTTTAAAATGTAAAATATGTGTCATCAAGGTTAAGAAAAACTGGAATCTTTTCAAGTTCATGGTAACAGTGTAAAATATTGCAGCTGCTGATTCCTCAAAAAAGTTAATAGAGAAACAGCATATGAACCTTCTACTTCTAGATTTATACAAAATATTGAAATCAGGGACTCACTCACATAAATAATTATATATGCACGTTCATAGCAGCATTATTCAAAATAACTTAGAGGTAGCAAAACCCAACTTTTCATCAGCAGATGTATGGATAAATAAAATGTTCTATATATTCAGAATGAAATAATAATGAACTGTAAAAAGCAATATAAGTCCAATACAAGCTGCATCTTTCATGAGTCATGAGGACACTCTAGCATGGGGCATACATGAACTACAACTGTCTGATTCCACCCATACAAACACAGTCGTTGTTACCAGTATCAGATCTGATTCTCCAAATTGTTGTGTGACTTGGGGTTTATTGTTAAAAGAAAAGAGAGTGAGTTGGCTGGGACACTTTTAATCACAGCACTCAGGAAGTAGAAGTATGGGGAGATCTCTATGAGTTTAAGGCCAGCCTGGTCTACATGAGCATGCTGCCGGCTAGCTAGGGCTACTTAGTGAGGCTGTTTTTAAAAAGTAAATTATTCTACATCTGCTTCCATTCATTACTGGATGAAGGCTCTATGGTGAGATTTAATGTAGTCATCAATCTAATTATAGGGAGAGGGCAGTTAAGGTAGCCTCTCCTGTATTGCTTACATTCTTCCTAGTGCATGAACTGGCTTTTTGGAGCCCATTCCCTATGGAGGGATACCTTCCTCAGCCTAGATACATGGGGAAGGGCCTCAGTCCTGCCCCAAAGGATGTGACAGATTTTGATGATTTCCCATGAGAAACCTCACCCTCTCTGAGGAATGGGTATGAGGTGGGGTGGAGAGAGGGTGGCAGAAGCAGGAGGAAGGGAGGGAAAGTGAACTTAGATTAGTATGTAAAACAAGACTGTTTAAAAATAAATATAAAACAATTAATTAATTAATCAATTAAAATGATTGCTTAGATTTTTATGTGGATCAATCTGTGGGAGCAGCTGTTGCTAAATACCAATAGAATGGCCAAATGTTTTCATATAGAAGCTGCATCTACAATTAAAAGACAAACCTAAAAACATTAGTGCCCAAGGCTATTTGCTGACAATGGAAGGAAGTTTAAACAGAAACCACCTCAATTTAAACAGAAGTTATGAGCACTTGGGATGCAGAAGCAGGTGGATCTCTGTGAGTTTGAGTTTAGCCTGGTCTACAGAGCAAGTTCCAGGACAGGCTCCAAAGCAATACAGAGAAACCCTGTCTCGAAAAACCGAAATTTAAATAAATAAATAAAAAAGGATAGTATGTTATTGCAAAGACTCTGCATAATTAATGACAGAAAACACAGCTTTTGGAAACCCATATTGGACAGACTCAGACCCCCTGAACATGGGTCTCAGTTGGAAGGCCTGAGGAGTCTAAGGTACCTCTGACAGTGGAACCAGGATGTATCCCTGGTGCACAAAGGGACTTTGAGAGCACATTCCTCATGGAGGGACACTCCCTTAACCTAGAGGCTGGAGGGAGGGCCTAGTCCCAACTCCAAATGACTTGACAGATTTTGTTGATGCCTCCTGGAAGGCATCAACCTCCCTGTGGAGTGGGGTGGGGAATAGGATGGGTGGGGGGGTTTGGGGGCCATGGGAGGGAGGGAGGGAGAGAGAACTGGGATCGATCCGTAAAATAAGAAAAAAATAGATAAATAAAAAAAGAATAAACTGAGCTGTCTCACTGAAAAAAAAAACCCACAGCTTTAGGAGCCTTTTCATTCAGAATGTGTGATAATTGATATTGTCGAAGGTTCTGTGTCTAGCAACAGAAACAAGAGGTAGAACTAGTATTTTTTTCTTCGGTGCTGGGAATCAAACAGTGAGATTCATGCATGTGATGCAAGCACTGTAGCAATTCAGTCACAGCCCTAGCCTAGAATGAGTTAATTTGAACTAATTAGCTATTAAATGAAAACACAGTGGGCCATTATTTGGGGTTGAGATACTGCACTATACAGCAATGAACCAGACTAAAATTCAAAATGGAGTCATTCGCATTGAGATTCTATGTCACCAAATCAAAACTGATTTGTTAGTCTGGCCTTTCATGAAATCATGATTATGATGACTGACAATCTCCAAGCAGCCATTTCCATCAGTATTATGACATTCCCCGTGCACTCTTTCATCTGAGGGAATCTGATAGTAACCTAGCAGTTGTTTTTCTATTGTTCTGTCTTGAATTTACAAGAAAAAGGACTTCTCAATGACCTAATCTAATTTTGTCTTGTTTCTTCTTCATTCACTTCTTCCATGACCATAAAAGCAACTCTGCTCTGCCCATGGAGATATTTATTCTATTTTCTAGAGAAATTGTCATTTTATTTTTCAATTATGAAATGGAGTTAACTGTAACCTTTAAATGAGTTCATTGTAATTTCCCCTTGTAACAAAGCAGCTAATATTTTATTTTTTTAATTCCCTTTTCCTTTTTTTTTTATTTAAATTTGAAACAGGGTTGTTTTACATGTCAATCCCAGTTCCCTCACCCTCCCATCCTCCCCTATCACCCGCACCAAACCCCAGCTTCTCCCCTTTCTTCTCCCCAGGGAGGGTGAGGCCTTCCATGGGGACTCTTCAAAGTCTGTCATATCATTTGGAGCAGGGCCTAGGCCCTCCCCCATGTGTCTGGGCTGAGGGATTATCCCTCTGTGTGGGATGGGCTCCGAAAGTCCATTTGTATACTAGGGATAAATGCTCCTCTACTACTAGAGGCCCCACAGACTGCCCAGTCCTCCTAACTAACACCCACATTGAGGGAATCTAGGTCAGTCCTATGCTGGTTTCCCAGGTATCAGACTGGAATCCATGAGCTCCCTGTTAGCTCATGTTGAGGTGTTGAGGTTAGCTGATTCTGTTTGTTTCTTTAGCCCCTTTGCTCATCACTCCTCTTTCTCTGCAACTGGATATCAGGAGTTTGGCTAGTGTTTAGCTGTGGGTGTCTGCTTTTGCTTCTATCAGCTACTAGATGAAGGCTCTAGGATGGCATATAAGGTAGTCTTCCATCTCATTATCTTGGAAGGGCATTAAAGGTAGCCTCTCCAGTATTCCTTAGATTGTTAGTCAGATTTATCTTTGTAGATCTGTGGGCAATTCCCTAGTGCCAGATTTCTCCTTAAAGCTATAATGGCTCCCTCTATTATGGTATCTCTTTTCTTGTTCTCCCATATTTTTCCCTATCTCAATCTTCCTGTTCCCTCATGCCCACTCTCCACTCCTCTTCTCCCCTTCTCTTCCTCCTAATTCCCTCTCCCCTCCCTCCATGCTCCCAAACACCAAAGACAGTTTGTGCTGGAGTGGATGTGGAGAAAGGGGGCACACTCCTCCACTGCTGGTGGGAATGCAAACTCCTACAGCCACTTTGGAAAACAGTATAGTGGTTCCTCAGGAAAATGGGAACCAGCCTACCTCAAGACCCAGTAATTTCACTCATAGGCATATACCAACAGGATGCACATTCATACCAAGGACATCTGTTCAACAATGTTCGTAGCAGCATTATTTATAATAGTCAAAACCTGGAAGCAACCTAGATGCTCCTGAACTGAAGAATGGATTGAGAAAATGTGGTACATTTACACTACTCATCAGGAAAAAAAAATGGAATCTTGAATTTTGCAGACAAATGGATAGAACTAGAAGAAACAATACTGAATGAGGTAACCCTGTAATACATGGATTTTAGACATAGAGCAAAGGATTACCAGCCTACAATTCACACCACCAGAAAAGCAGTTAATATTTTCAACATATTTATAAGAATGTCTATTATTCATCACAAATGACTGTTCAAAATCTCTTTTTGAAAATCTTTAGAGCTTGCCGAGGTAATGTAAAGGATAAAGTGAATATCTTCTGTAGCTATAAAGAGGAAAAGGGAAGCCAGAGGTCTCTGTGGCTGCTTTCAGTCAGGCTATCAATGAATAAGTAAAGGAACTAGGAACAGATAGGGAACACAATGATAAGGAAATTTCCAGGAGTGATTAAAAAAACCTAAGTGATATAATGTTTGGAGAAAATGCAACCTTTGGGTGTCCAAAGAATTAATATCCTGGTTTTTTGTTTGTTCGGTTGGTTGGGTTTTTTTTGTTGTTGTTGTTGTTTGTTTGTTTTATTTTGTTTGTCTTCCTTCATCCAGCACTTAACCCTCATTCTACTCATGGACCTAAGCTATTCCAGAGCTAATATATATTTACTAAATAAATGTATGTTCAGTCCTCTTCCCAGGAGACCCTGTGTGGCACTCCCTTAACATAGTTCATGTTTCTCAGCATCCTCCCCAAATAGGCCAAGACTCCTTCTTCCCTGTAGGCCATCCTCATGTAGGAATTCTCATTCAACTCCCTTGGTCAATTAATCAATAAAGATGTCAATGACTGGCCATGATTTAATGCAATAGACCTACCAGATTGCACATTCCCACATCTGTAGGACCTCTAAACCTTCAGACAGTTTTTCTCCTAAATTATTTTATTTCTTTCCTCAGCTTGTGAATCTGTAAATTCTGTTATGGTGTTTTTACAACCTCACCAATATAACAACAGCTATAAGAAGTCAACTTATCTGAGAAAAAAAAAAAGCTCCATTTTTAAGGAGCTTACTCCTAACCGGAAAAGACAAAGCTAACACATACGAAAAGCCAAGCTAAAGTACCAGAGTCTACAGCCGCCTTTCTGGATTAATTATGCAGCCATCTAACCAATAATTTGACACTGTTTATCAAAGACATCTGGACTCAGGAAAAGACTTAAAGTACTGTCTTTAATGTATGTGACAGCAGCATTGGTTACTTTACGCTGAAAGGTAAATGTGGCAGTGTCACTGATGCGCTATCACAGCAAACCCATAGCCCTGGTACAGACGCTCATAAATCTCCATGAGTAGCAAATTGTCCCAGTGCTGAGGATGCAATATGGATAGACTACCTGTATAAAGAACTGCCTTGCCTAAAATTCTGCACAAATGACCCCCCTCATTTCTCTGTAAATACAGTGGATTGATTTTTAAAAATTGATGCTTTATTCACTAATTCTATGTCTAATATTCATATGGCAAGTTCAACAACTGCATAAAAAACAATTCCCTCAGATTGCAGTTGGGAAGTCATCATTTAGTAATAGAATTTTTCAGAAGGTGCCTTAAAGTTCCCCAGAGTGCAATGACACTCAATCAGGGCCAAAGGGGGTAGATACTCTTAAAAAAAAAGACACAAAATATTATTCATCAAAATGTTCTTAATTTTTCTGAATTAAAAAAAGGCATAAAAGGAAAAGCTATGTGTATCACTTGAATCATGAAGGGCTGAAATGCTTTTCTTTTCTTTTTTTTTTTTCAAATAACTTCAATTCCTACCCAGCCTAAGTTAAATATATTTTCTACACTACTTCCCTTCTTTTATATTCCCTCCAATGACACTAAATATGGCTTCTTTCATTAAAAGACAAAGTTTAGCTCATACTGTTCCATTTATTCATTTGCTCTAGAAGAGCTCCATACTTCAGAGAAATTTCTGGTATGAAATGAAACTTCCCTATCCTTCAACTCTTTCAAAAGTTTATAATCCTTTTTTCACCTAGAGGAGCTAGAAGACCTTTTCTTTCACTACAAGATTTGCTGAAAGCAAACCACCAGCTTGCATTAGATGAAGATAAGATACAGGCCAGAGGGCAGGGAATACTGTTGGGGTAGATTTCCCACAAAAGTAATACAAGATGAAATAAAACAACCAGCCTGCTCCTCCCACTGATAAAAGTAGTCAAAAAATACATGGTACCTCAAAGAGTATTCACAGAATTACCATGGATTATCCCTTCTAGTAAGTTTGAGGGCTTTATTACTAACCAAAATAAGGATATATTATATGATGCTAGTTTTTCATGACAGGCTTCCTATATAATTATAATTGCACCTCATCCTACCCGTCCCCACATTCTGTAACACTTCCTTGCATATATTCTTCGATAGTAATTATCAATATAAACTTTGCTATACATCTGTTTTACTGTTTCTTCTATTATATGTCTGCTGCCCTAGAATATAAACTCCAAATTCACCACTATTAGGAAGACAATTTAAGCATGTGTCTTATGATTCATTTCCTTATCTTTAAATGAAAGTTTAATAATATAAACTAAGATAATGTTATGCCAATGCAATAAAAAAGCATGGTTACTAATATTTTCCTTTAAAAGAACTATTTTCAAGAAAATGTGGAATTACAATTCTCATGGAAATATAAAAATAAGTTTGTTAAAGGTTTTATTTAAATGCTTCTCCATTCAGCAGCTTATACATCAAAATTGGAACAGTAAAGATTAGCTTGGCAATGACAACATGCAACTTCGATTGATAAAATGTTCCTGTGTTTTCATGTGTTTAGAGTACCCACAGAAGTCAGGAAAGTAGTAAGAGAGGGATGATAGGATAAAGTTCTTAAGAAATCAGAATAGAGAATAATGGAGGGAGAAGAACTGTGCAGCTTAGGTGATAACAGGGTAGCATAGAAGAAGGACTATGAGGAGGGATCACAAAAATCTTCTGAAAATACCATATGGAAACCTAGTAGTGTAGAAGCTTCCTGAGATATGTACATATATGTATGAAAAGCAGATTGAATAAAGTTGTTCCACAATGAGGAACAAATCTCTCCCAGACATCACAGACTATCCAATAAAAAACCCAGGGGTGTGTATGAATTAACTCTTTTTTGAAGTATTGAACAATGGGGGTCCCACAGTGTTGTGGTATATATTTTACTATGTTAAGGTTAAAACCCTTCTTTTTATTTTAGACAGAAAAGAGAAGATGATGGGAGATGGCATTCTGTAAATATGTTTCTCATATTGGTTAAAGAATAAAACACCGTTGGCCAATAGGAAAGCAAGACAGGCAGGACTAGGAGACAAAGAGGAGAGAGGAAAGAGTAGGGAGGAGATTCAAGATGGAAGATGGAGAGAAGAATACCGGGGTCTCTCTCTGGTCAGATGCGACCACGTGGAAATACTTAGATTAATAGAAATGGGTTAATATTTAAGACAGAGCTAGCCAATAGGTAATGATAACAACAGGCCAACAGCTTTGTACCTAATACAGGTCTCTGTGTTATTTGGGGCTGACATGGCAGGGGGATCAGATCAATGGGGGGAAACCTACTCATAAGAAAACCACAGTCTTATGTAAACATAGCAGACTACTGTCATTGTTCTTGGTTACTCTATAATTTATGGAAAGACTCTGTTGCTGAAGATACCACATACTTGAAGTATAGTCCATGGAGAAGTCAAGCTGGTACTGACCTAGTCTCATGGTGCTGGAGATTTCTATGCATGCTATCAGGGGAGTAAAGTACTCAGAAATTTCAGCCATCTGTACATCCTGAGAGCTGCAAAAACAAGTGGCCTTAAAGGAGATTTCCACTGGAAAATAGTAGCACAAGTCACTTTCTCAGTGGACTTGAGGCCCTGTCGATAAGCCAGAACTTATGTCTGCCACCGCTAGATATTGCTAGTGAGTATAAGGCTGACATTAGAAAAGTGTGCAATAAATTATGTTGGTCTTTGTTTGATTGTTGAATAGATTTTGATTGTTATTGTTGTTATTTTTGAAATAAGGTCTTAACCCAATTTTGGCTAGCTTGAAACTCACTACATGGACAACGTTGGCACTGAATTACTGACAGTCTTCCTGCCTCTGTTTATATGTCTGTTTGTGGAAAGAAAGTCTGTTATGAGGCCCTGGCTGGCCTGGAACTACCAATCCTTTTTTCTTTACCTCTTGTGTACTAGAATTACAGGTGTGTACCACTGTAACTTGTTTAAAATACCTTCTAGTTTTCCCTTCATTGCCATATCATTTTTTTCCTTACCATATGATTAGGATCTGCTATGTTGTCATGATAAGAAGTCTGCTACCTTTGGAGAGAACATGACCATGGCAACTCTTAAAATGAAACATTTAATTGGGGCTCACTTACAGGTTCACAGGTTCAGTCCATTATCAATATAGAGGGGAGCATTGCCAAATGCAGATACACATGATGCTGGAGCTGAGAGTCTTACCTCTTCTTAGGCAGGACACAGGAACTCAACTGACTGTTACAATAAGGGAGGCTGGAGAAAAGAGACCTCAAAACTCACCTTCACAGTGACACAGTTCCTCCAACAAAGCCACACCTCCTAATAATGACACTCCTTTTAGCGAGACAGTTTCTTTTAAACCACCACAGGCAGTCTTCAATATACTGTTGCCTCACCAAAACTGACCTTTTATGGGTTTCTCAGTAAACTTTTATTTTGCAAAATATCTAGTAAATTCTTTATTGGTAATGTATAACTTATTTACTATTATATAAATTCCCTTTTCAACTACACTTGTACTTTTGTAGTCTTTAAAATAAAAATTAATAGCAAGCAAAATTTCAAGTAATTAGGTGCTATGGGAGCTATAGACTTTCCCTCAAAATACAACAAATAAGCCTACTCATTGGGACAATCTATGATTACTATAAATTATGCTGGTTATAAAACTGTCTTGTTATTTGTCTTGTTCTTTTCAAAATTTCAACACAGGAAAGAAGAAAAACCCTCTTAACTGAGAATTCAGGTTAGTTAGGTACAGGTCAATAGAGTTTTTATTCTAATATATATGCTGACTGTCAGCTGAGAAAAAGTTTTTGACAAATCAGTTATTAGGCTAGAATGTCGACTTAATGATCTGTTTGAATGAGCCACACAAATGGAACTTAAAATGTGTTGTTTACAAGAGCAGCTGATAGTGAAAATAATGTGTCTTACATCATTCTGTCAAGATCCAATATAGCTTTTTTTATTAACTTTGCAAAATTTTAGAAGTCTGAGAAAGGCTATGGAGACCCGAGCCTTCCTGAGCTACAAAACAAGTTACAAGCTCGGCCTGAAAAACAGAAGACCCTATCTCGAAGAAAATATGACAAGTATTATGTTACTTAATTTTAAAAATTATATTGAGCATGATGATGCCTGAAATCTCTGAACTCTCAGGATAATGAGGTAGGACGATCATGAGAGTCCGCCTAAAATAAAACCAAAGAAAATTTAAATTTATATGAAATATATTTTGAATTTACACTAATTTTTAAATTTTTGCTTCATTTAATCTATTTATGACTTCTACACATCAAAAGATGAGTTGGTTAAAAGCATGGAAAAAGTAATATAATTAGCCAGATATGGGCTTCCAACTCCCTTCATATATTAGGGATAAACACTGATCCACTACAAGAGGCCCCATAGACTTCCCAGTCCTTCCAACTAACACCACATTCAGGGAATCTGAGTCTGTCCTATGCTGCTTTCCTAGCTATCAGATTGGAGTCCATAAGCTCTCCCTTGTTCAAGTCAGCAGTTTCTATGGGTTTCTCCAGCCTGCTCTTGAGCCCTTTGCTCATCACTCCTCCCTCTCTGCAACTGGATTCCCGGAGTTCAGTTCAGTGTTTAACTGTGAGTGTCTGCTTCTGTTTCCATTAGCTACTAGATGAAGGCTCTAGGATGGTATAGAAGGTAGTCATTAATCTCATTATTGGGGAAGCCTCACCATGATTACTTTGATTGTTAGTTAGAATCATCCTTGTAGATCTCTGGGCATTTCCCTAATGCCAGATTTCTCTTTAAGCCTATAATGGCTCCCACTATTATGGTATCTATTTTCTTGCTCTCCTCTATTCTTTCCCTATCTCAATCTTCCTGCTTGGTCATGCCCCAACTCTCCCCTCCTCTTTCTCCAAGCTGCCTCTCCCCTCCCCCCATGCTCTCAATTTGCCTATTTATTTGTTTGTTTGTTTGTTTATTATTTGAAGGAAGGGAGTCACTATGTAGCTCCAGCTGTTCTGGAACTTGATCTATTGATCCAAAGAGATCTCCCTGCCTCTTCTTCCTGAGAGTGGGACTAAAAGCATATACCACCACACCTAACTTAAAGTCATCCTTTTTAATCTTGAACATTCCAAAATTAGATTTTCATTGATAGAATATTTACCTCTTTTAAATGATAAAATTAGGGTCTGGAGAGACAGTTCAGTGGATCAGAACACTTGTTTCCCAGGTTCTACTCCCAGAACTCAAAACTCCCAACCATCCATAAGTGCGGTTCCAGGGAATCATGTCTGACTTCCACATGTACCAAGAACACATATAGTACATATACATACATGCAGACACACAAAAATTATAAAATATGTAAAATCTAAAATAATATTTTATAAGACAAAAGTTTGATGAGCATGATTGCACATGCCTTTAATGTCAACACTCAGGCAGCAGAGCTTGGCAGATTTGTGTATAAGGCTAGCCTGTCTAAGAAGCAAGTTCCAGGCCAGATGAGGCTACAGAGTAAGACCCTGTCTTATAAAAAATAACCAAAAATAAAATTAAAAACAAAATCTAACTTTTAACTGCATACTCCACATTGGCCTTTATTTCCTATGTAGCCCAAGTTGACACAGAACTTAAAATCCTACCCCTTTAGTTTCACATGAGCTAGCTACAAGCATGGGCTACTACATCAGACATAATTAATAGGTTTTTAGATGTGGGCTTGTCACATTTCACAGGCTAGCCGCAAACACAGTCCTCCTGATTCAGTCACTTATTTACTTGTGGTTACAGATGTGCACCAATTCTGTGGTCAGGACTACACTAATTATAAATCACATAAGATAAATACACATAAAATAAACCTCATTATGAAAGAAGATAATGCTTTAATTAGTGGTTCTCAGCCTTTCTAATGCTGCAACACTTCAATGCTCATGTGGCAGCCTCCAATCATAAAATTATTTTGTTGCTACTTAAAACTATAATTTTTCTACTCTTATGAATTGTAGTGTAAATATGTGAAATGCAGTATATCTGATACACCATCTCTATAAAAAGGTCATTCCCCAACTACAGGTCAGGACACATAGGTTGAGAAACATTGCTTTAAAGCAAGGTTGGACCCCTCAAATACATCTTGGAAAAATAAATGAGATATTTATGATCTGAAAGGAAAAGAAGTAATTTCAGAGCAAGAGAATAGTAAAACAATGTGTTAGGAAAATTCTCACGAGATATATTTAAATGGGAAAACGGAAACCTCTAATGACTATATCTATTGCACAGCACTGAGAAAGAAGGGTTTATGAACAGTACTTTACATCACATGAGATTGTTTGCTTCACCTCCAACAAAGGAGATTTTCCTTATGTATTATTTCTTTTATTTGTATGTATTTATAATATGTTTCTGTCCATCTACTTCAATGAGATATATGTGATAGATGCTTGATGAAGATGAGGCTCCCAAATTTGGAGATTTTTCCTAATAACTTGCCTTAAGAGAGAACTTATAAATGTTAATATTGTAAGAAGATACCCCAAGTAGACTTCTAATTCACCATTTTGTCACAGTCCGCTAAGTGCTAGGGTTCCAAGTGTACTCCATCACATTGAGCTCAAAGACATTTCTCAAAGTTTCTCACAGGTTATTAATTCTAACAAATGCCAATAGATATGAAATACCATGAAATAAAATAAGCTTTGAAATCTTTGACTAATTTGTTACTCGTGTTGTGACACTCATAAATCAAAATGTCCCACAAATTAAAATATTTATAGTATTTGATGCAGTATTTCCCAAATTTATTCAAAGCAAAGAAATCACATATTTTTGTGGCATATTCATCCCTTCATTTAAACATCATTCTGTAGAAGACTTGATGTCCCAATTTGTGAAAATTTTCATGCATAGTGTCTGCAGAGGTACGAAGAGGGAGTTTGATCCCCTGGCATTAGAGCTACAGACAGTTGTGAGCTTCCAGGTAGATGCTTGAACTTAAATTTTAGTCCTTTGGTAGAACACTCGGTGCTCTTAACTTCTGAGCCATCTTGCCAGCCCCTTGTGCTCATTTTAAATCAAGAATTGCCTAGAACTTGGGTGTGAGGGGTAACTCAACAAGTGAAGTCTCTCTTGCCATCAAACCTGTGGATTTGAATTCCAGCCCCAAGCTTCAAAACGTGGGAGATCCCACTCCTGCTGGTTGTCCTCTGACTTCAACCACACTAAATGAATGAATGAATGAATAAATAAATAAATAAATAAATAAATAAATAAATGTCAGATGAATAATCAGTTAAAATTATAAATGAGTTAACTATAGCTTGCAATCACCCCAAGAGTATGTTCCTCAAGTGAGACTTACAACTACCTGGCTCTAAATACCATATTTTCTCTTACAGACTGGCTGTAGTGTCTGTCTACCTGTAACATTATCTAGGAGTCCTCAACACTCACAATTTACTATACATATAGTAAGTATGTATAATATAAATATATACATATATACATATACACATATGTATATATATATATATATATATACACATTTTAAATCTTATTCATTTTCTATTATCCTTTTCTCCCTTCTCTTCTTGTGTGGAAACTGTACCAGGACAACTTGCACCCCTTTTACCATGTGCCTTCCAGAATTTTCAACATTTGAATTATTAGTTTGTACCTAATAATATACCCTAAAGGACAACCAAATTTTTCTCCAAGTTCATCAACATTTCCAGAAATAGGTTATAATATAACCAAATTTTCACTGAAGAATGAGCACTTTGGACCTTGGTGTTCTTATTATCTCTATCACAAGTATCTCTATCACAGCTGCAATGTGAAAGAAAGCACCAATAATCCAACAACAAGTAACCAGGCTCTCATTCCAATAGCACTTTATTTCTGTAGACTAGGCAGGGAGCCGGACTGTATCCCATGCTATCATCAAAGGTTATCTCAAAGTTTGTCTGATTATCTTGGTTATGAATAATTGTTACTTTTCATTATGAAGTAATGAAATAAAGAATAAAAACGCTGAAAATAAGCTTTTCATACAATATAGCCTGATGATGTTTCTCCTCTCTCTACTCCTCCAGGTTCTTCCCCACCTCCCCTACCACTGAATCCCTTCTCTTTCTTTCTCTCATTAGAAAACAGACATCTAAGGAATAATAATAATAAAATAGCACACGATAAAAACAAACAAAAAAGGAGTCAAAGTAAAAGCAAGAAAACACACAGAAGCAGAGACACATAGGAATCCCATAAAAACACAAAGCCAGAAACTATAATATATAGGCAAGAGACCTGTAACGAGAAAAAAAAATGCTCTGACCTAACATTATGAGACAAGGAACCTCTAAAGATGTCATTGAGTTTGTTTTCTGATGGCCATCTACTGTTGGTCATGGAATCTACATTAGAGAGTGGTTTGTTTCCCCAGTGAAACTACTTTGAAGAAAACTAATTTCTCTTTTGGAAGTGGTTATCAATTGGAGATAGCTTCTGGGCTTGGGATGTGTCCACATCTCCTCTCAGCACTGAGACCCCATCTGGTCCAGATGTATGTAGGACCTGTGCATGCTGCCACAGTCTTTGTGAGTTTATATTTGTTTGGGTAATGCTGCATTTAGAAGCCCATGTTTCTTTGATGTCCTCATCTCCTCTAGCTCTTACACTATTTCTACCTCCTCTTCTGAAAGATTCCATGAACACTGGTATCTCTTATGCTCTGCACACTGTCCAGCAGTGCCTCTCTGTATTTGTTCCATTCTACTGAGCAAGACGCTGATCTCTGGGTATAGCAGAATGTAATTAGGAGTCACTCTATTGCTCTGCTGTGTTCTTTGAGCATAATAATGTTATTTGGTTTTCCCCTAGATCCCTGGCCATTATAGTCTTAAGTGCTTGGCCACGCAAGCAGTTTTGGGTTTAGTTTCCATCTTATGGAGTGGGCCTTATATCCAATTAGATCTAGATTGGTTTCTCCCACAAGTTTGGTACCACTATAGTACCATTTCTTTCAGGCCAGTCACCATTGTAGGTCAGAGGATTTGCAGGGTGGGTGTTGATTTTTATCCTCTGGTAGTGTGCAGAATTCTTCTCAGTGCCATGAACACTAGGGGTTAAGCCTCTATGTAGGCACAAGTTCAACTTCTCCCTGCATGTTCAATAAGTTATGTAGGTGTCGTATTCTGCAATTGGGCCTTTCCATCAGTTAGTGGACAACAACCAAGAGCCTTGGCAATACATTGGGATGCTTGAGGGCTGAATAACGTTTTTTAAGAATAGTATAGAGCTGGAGATGTAGCTCAGTGGTTCAGGAGTCCCTGGGTTACATTCCAGCACTGCAAAAACAACTAACAAAAAGATAAAATTCAATTATATTAGTTTGACGTTGTTTTCTGCATGCTAACTACTTAGAAGCACTACAATGCTTAATTTATAGAACTTAATGATGTGCTGGTACTTTCCCCATATTACAGATGAACAGAGAAGCATATATAATTTGCCCAAATTCATGCACCCAAACAACAACAATTTTAACTTACGTTTCTCTAGCAGAAGACGTTTAAATAATATACCACTTCTTCTTGTTTTTAAGAAGATCTATCATCTTGTTTTTAAGAAGATTATAGATCATAGATTCCCTCTAAGAATAACAGAATCAATAAATCAAGTTATTGTAAAGAATATCTTATCTAGTCGGTGTTACTGAGTTCAGTGGTAAATATAAAACTAAGTTTATAATCTAATTGGCAATAAAATAAGTGTCTGAAGAAAAGAATTAACATAAAGTTTGTGTTTTGTGAGACTATGTAAGGATATGAAATTACCACATTAGATAGTCTTTAATTTTAAAGTTGTAAAGGGGGCTGAGGTTGTAAATTAATTGAAGAAATGGGTTTAATCCCAAGCATCACAAAAAATAAATCCACCCAGAATTTTTATTTTTTAGCTATTATTCTTCTCTCATTCAGTATAACACAATATGGCCTGTAATACATCCTTATCCCTTGTTTTTTAGCCTCCCTGGGGCTTGGATTCCAGATATGAGACACACACACAGCAGTATACATCTGCGGGAACTGTGCCTTCATCTTTTTTTTTTATGTAAAAGTTTATAATATATAGCAGAAGTTCACATAGAAAGACATCTAAATGTAGGAGTAAGTTAAGAACAGAGAAGGTATAAATATATAGACAAAATAACCTAAGGATATGGCAATGATCTGTCATATGCCTAAGGAAGGACCTATGATGACTATTGAAGAAGTCCTCATACAGAATAGCATCAGGGCTACTCCTTTTAAATTTTTTTTTACAGTTATTACTTTTATGTGTATGTAATGCTTTTCTTGCATGTATCTTTGCGCTGTACATGTGCACCTGGTACTGAAGGAGGTCATACGAAGGCACTGGATCCACTGGAGCTGGAGTTGCACATGGTTTTAAGTCACTAGGTAGGAGCTATGAATCAAACCAGGGTCCTCCATAAGAACTAAAAGTGCCTTAAAGATTTGAGCCATCTCTCTTGCCTGTGACCTACACTTTTAAAAATACCATACATAAGAACTGTGAAAGAGAAATGGTATGTCAATTTTAAGAAATAACCAGTTTCAAGGAGCAGTGTGAACAGTTCTACACAATGATTTCATTTGTGGGACGGGAAGAGAGACTGGCATTGCAAGTAGTGATTATTGAGGTAGTAAGGTGTGTCAAAGTAATGGGGAAAGGTGAGAAACAAGATGTACTAGTCTAGAAAAGTTTCTTTTCCAGGATAAAGACAGGATGGCAATGATTAAGTACTCAAGGGAAAGGGCAGTAAAAATTGACTTAAAGAGAAAGCAAGGAAAGTCAGAGAGTCTGCAGTTGATGGGTTCAATGCTACTCAAGGAATTAAGCTACTGGAACAGTTTATTTGGCAGTGTGCCTTTGGAAACTTTCAGAAAAGGTCATTGGGGGAGACAAAACTAGGAAGCAAAGTGTAAAAGCAAGCAAAAGTTCAATAGTCCAATTTTTGTGTGTGTGTGTGTGAACTAGTTCATCGTGGTTTTATGACTTCAAAGTAGCTCTGAGCCCAGAAGTCAAAGCAGAGAAATAGAAAGACAGGAAGTTTCTCTCCTGGGTTAAAAATCTTTTTAGTTTTACCAAAACAGTAAAGAGATAGCAGATATTTGATTTAATGAGGACATAGTAAGAGTCTCAGGACACACAGGGAGGCGAGAAAAGAGAATAAGATGAAAATCTCATCAGTAGAGCTAACGTGATTGGAGATTATTTCACTGGGGAAATGGCAATGGAAACATTCAATAATGCTAAAGGAGGATAAGAGAATATGATCATACAGCAGTGATAGCTGCTCCTTAAAAGTGACATATTGTGGAAACAGTTAAATGGTCTGAATAGAGAACATGTTGGTGAGCAATTTGCTGGAAATGAAATCACCACAGATCTCCCATTGTAAAAACTAAACTATTGCAAGATTGTGTGTGAGGAGAAATGTGATGATAAACTCAAGATCTATTAAGATAACTTGCCTCCAGAAAGAGTGAGTTTCTGTCATCAGTACCACATCAAATCAGAGTTGAGACAGGCGGTTACTAGTTCCTTGATTGCCTGTTGCTTCCCTTTATAATCCATTCATCAGTTTTAGTGGATACTGCTGCTAGACTTACCCTTTCAATTGCTACCACAGTCATAAAACAGTTGTTGCATAGTACATTCCAACCGTCTGTCACTTTCCCCAAGTGTACACTTGCAACTCAAACAGAAAAGATTTAATTCTGTAAAACTCGGCTAGAATAATACCCTTATTATTAACAAGAGCAACACACTCTTGCTTGTGGTGGCAGAAACAAAAGCAAGATGATAGCACAGTAAGGAGTTGCTAAGTAGGGAGAACAAACTATGACCTTACTTCCAAGCATTAAACATGAGTTTATGCTAATTGAATCCAGGTAGTAGTAACTAAGCTTCAACCCTGAGGCACAGCAACAATCACAGGATTCAGTGGGGACAACGGAAAGGACAGAAATGCACAAACTGTCCAGAATGCTTATCTCTAGATGTCAGTTGAAAGGAGGAGGAGGAGGAAGAAGAAAAGAGGGAAAGCCAGAGGAGGGCGAATTTTCTTAAGATTTAGGCTTGTGGAAATTAAGGTTAACCTTCAAGAATTTTATAAGGTTTAAGAAAGAAAACTAGGAAGAATCGTGAAGGAAGGTTACCATCTGTGTAACCTTAAGCAATATATTTAACTCCTTGGAGTACTGATTCTGTTAGTTATAAAATGAGAAAATTAGAAACTACTCTGCCTATTTATTCAAGCAGTCACAAATTATGGAGTAAAGTGTCATATGTATTGTACACTGGTAACCACTATTGTGGCTGTGAGGAACTGAATAAATCTATTTAGGTTATGTGTTTGGTACAGAGAAAGTGTTCAACAGATTCATTTCTTCCTTCCTTTTTTTTTTTTTTTCATGAAAGCATAAGTGGTGTCAGAATTTGAAGGAAAGTAAAAATCCAAGTGAATGGTGAGTGCCCAGGCACAATACCATGTATATTCTATCTGTACACTAGTAGTCTAACTTCACATTCTCTGGAGGTAGCATTCTTTAAAGTCCTGAGAAAATTCCAATGACCATGAGTCTGCTTCTTATCCATTTGTTTTCTTTTCTTTGTTTGCTACCTGTTTTATTTTGCCTTTTAGCCCTAGCCTTCCTTTATAGCTCAGGCTGGTGCAAACTTAACAATTCTCTTGCCTCCAACTCCTGACTCATGGAATCAGAGACATGCAACCCACAACACCCAACTTTCCAAATCCATTCTTGTATCTACAAGACCATCTGGAAGCTTGGAATCATTTTCCATCCCAACCAAGAACTTGCTGTTTGGAGTATATGAATCTTTCTGCTTTCAATCAAAAGCAGATCCCTACCGTTAAATGTAAAGCTTGTTGAAGTACTTCACTTACTACTTAGATGAAGACATTCCAGATCTTGAGTGCATGTCTCTAATTTTAAATATTATTAAGTGACAGCAATAGATAAAATGTAGTATTAAATAACTCAGATATCTTTAAAAATTGAGTGCTGTTGGTGAAAATGAAACAAGGAGTTTCCTTAAGTTTGACCTCCTGTGGAATGTAAAGATAAGGGGAGTCCATTCATGATCTGTCAGTCATCTCATCAAATAAGTTTGTAGTGAGGAATCAAATGAAGCCATTTGCGTAATGTGTCTGACACACAGTAATTGTGTTTGGCACCTTGAATATTATTGAGCTGCCAGATTCAGTCTGCTAAATCTAGTCTTCTCTTCAGTTACCTTATGAGTCTGTGATAAAGCATCACTGAAAAAGTATTTTTGCAATCTGGTACAAACATCTCATAACTTCTTTGGAAAAATCAATTTATATCCACCACAATATGACAATATGGTTCTCTTTTTCAGAACATTGGGGAGGAAAAACTTCTCAACTACCTAGGTTTAGGTGCAGAAACAAGGCAACACAAGGACTATATGTGAATATGTGAACTGCAGAAAAATACATTAGAGTGGAAAACTGTCAGATAAAAATGGTTTTAGGAGAATCAAAGACTTCATAATTTTTGTTTGTTTGTTTGTTCACAAAAAAAGTTGACCTCTTACCAACACTGTTCTATTGGGACCAGAAAACATTCTATTGGAGAATCAAATACCCCTGAAAAACACACAGAATGTGTTTCTGTACTAGCTGGTTTTGTGTGGCAACTTGACACAAGCTGCGGTCATCAGAGAGGCAAGAGCCTCAGTCAAGGAAATGGCTCTATGAGCTCCAGCTGTAAGGCATTTTCTCAATTAGTGATTGGTGGTGGAGGGTCCAGCCCATGATGGATGGTGCTACCCCTTGGCTGGTGGTCTCAGATTCTG
The DNA here is from genome assembly GCF_943737965.1 of Phodopus roborovskii. Classification (NCBI taxonomy): domain Eukaryota; kingdom Metazoa; phylum Chordata; class Mammalia; order Rodentia; family Cricetidae; genus Phodopus; species Phodopus roborovskii. The sequence goes on along the minus strand of NW_026125931.1, from coordinate 606,049 downwards.
TAAGAAAGCAGACTGAGCAAGTCATGGGAAGCAAGACCTTAAGCAGCACCCTTCTATGGCTTCTGCATCAGCTTCTTGACTTCAAATTCAGCCCTTGTTTTGAGTTCCTGTTCTAACTACCTCTAATGATGAACTCTAATCTTGAGGTGTTAGCGTAATAAATCCTTTCCTCCATACTTGCTCTTTGGTCATGGTGCTTTTCCATAGCAATAGAAACCCTAAGGCAATTTCTTCTTCTTTTTTAAAAAACAAACAAACAAACTATTTATTTTATGTGTATGGGTATTTTGCCTGCATGCATATACATGTGCATCAGTTCATGCCTAGTGCCATGGAGCAGCCCCTGGAACTGGGATACCAGGCAGTTTTGTTCTGTCATGTGGGTGCTGGGAATTGAACAAAGGTCCGCTTAGAGCAGCACCTAACCGCTAAGCCATTTCTCCAGCCCCAAGCAGTGCTTCTGACTTGTGAAATAAACTTAGTGCTAGCTAGCTTGAAGATTAGACATTGTATTAAGAACAGTGTAAAAGGCTGTATGTATGTGTATATTTTAAGAGCTAGTCATTTGCTATGAGATGATGAATTGTCGTGCTCTTCTCTGGGGAAGATAATTTCTGTCCTCAGCAGTCCTTGGTTGTCTGTAATTCTTAGGCAGTGATGCTGGTGAGACTTCATTGGGGTAGATCTTGATATTCCTGGGAGACACAATTTCACAGCAAATATACATACAAGTAGCATTACACAGACTGAACAGCTTATTCTTGTGTGCATGCACACTCGTGTGTGTGTGTGTGTGTGTGTGTGTGTGTGTGTGTGGCAAAAATCAGTGAAAAAAGAAGCCATGAATTTGAAAAAGGGACAGGAGCAAGGAGGAGTATGGGGGAGTGAAGACAGGAAAGGGATGAGAGAAATGAGGTAATTGAAATAAATAACTTTAAAAATGCTATACTAACATAAGGAAGAGTTATTTGATTTTTCTCTACATATTCAACTTAAATTCACTCATTTTACAATTCAAGAAAATGTCCGTTTGGCCTCTTGATACTTTAGACAGAGGTTTTCAAATATTTGGGTTATTTTTTTAAACAACAGATCTCTTTATTCAAGTGATAATGGGAAGACAAAAGAAACCTGAAATTCAGTATAAATAGAAGACTTACTCCACTGAAACATAACAAACAGCAAACCATAAAAAGCATAACAAAAAGCAAAAACAAAAATGCATGACAAGATTAGTGAGAGCAGAAAAAAATGGAGGTAGGGATTGTTTCCTTACATAGGACTTTCGGGGGGGGGGGAGTTCCTTAATAAGAGTGTAGACCAGTAGAAAGTTGAGTGAAGAGCAATGCCAATTGTCAAAGACAATCAAAGGATGTCAATAATTCCATTATGAATGGAACAGGAAACTATAAAGTTCATGTGTGTTATGAAGTTATGGGAAGACTTTAAATAGAGCATTAACATATTTTAACTTGTGTATTTTAAAGGAGTATTCCTTCTGTATTTTGTAAACTAGGCTTTAGAGAGACAAGTATCAGAGGACATTTGACACTGGTTGCAATTTGTACTGGTTTGAATGAGAATGGCCCCATTGGATCATACATTTGAATGTTTGGTACCCAGTTGTTGAAACTGTTTCGAAAAGGATAGGAGACATGGCCTTGTTGGAAGAAGTGTGCCATGTAGGGTAGGCTTTGAGCTTTCAAAAAAAAAAAAAAAAAACATGCCAGACCAAGTCTCAGCCTCTCTCTCTCTCTCTCTCTCTCTCTCTCTCTCTCTCTCTCTCTCTCTCTCTCTCTCTCTCTCTCTCCCTCTCCCTCTCCCTCTCCTCTCCCTCTCCCTCTCCCTCTCCCTCTCCCTCTCCCTCTCCCTCTCCCTCTCCCTCTCCCTCTACCTCTCCCTCTCCCTCTCCCTCTCACTCTCACTCTCCTTCTCCCTCTCCCTCTTACTCTGTTCCTCCCTGTTTTATCTACAACTTGTGGATAAGCCATAGGCTCTCAGCCACAGTTCCAGTACCATGACTCCCTGCCTGCTGCTAGGCTTCCTTCCATGATGGTCATGGACTCACCCTCTGAAACCATAAGCAAGCCCCAAGTTAAAATGCTTTCTTTCAGATGAGTTGCTTTGACTGTGGTTTCTCTTCAACAACAATAGAACAGCAACTAAGACAGAAATTGGCACCATGAATCCATACCCCATGTATATGAGAATACATATACATGTATTCTCATATTTGTGTATGAGTCCATCGACAGATAATTAAGAAAACATGTGCTGTTATGAAGGCTTTACAAAGAAGGAAATCTATGGTATAGAATACCATGATCAACCCAAGATTGAAGTTCATAAAATAAACCAGTCATAGAAGAGTAAATGCTTCAAAGAGTCATTCAATGAGATTATCAGGAGCTGTGGGTCAGGGAAGAAAGAATTGATAACCAATGGGCATACAGTGTCAAGGTTTTTTTTTCTGCAGACCTGCCAATAGACACAATATTAGAACATGTAAAAGTCTGTCTTGAGTTAAGAACCACTCCAAGGGTTCTTAGTATAATAAAATAAAACTTAATAGGAATTTGAATTTCTCTAGACAATAAACAACAAAATAATGTATAAACTAAAAATAGAAAAAGTGATTTTTGTTCACTCCCTTCAAAGGATACCAAGGGAGAAATGAAAATATGTTAGATATTTTGGATTATTATCTATGGCATAATATATATATATATATATATATATATATATATATATATTGGTTTCTTGAGTCAGGGTTTCTCTGTGTAGCCCTGGCTGTCCTGGAACTCACTTTGTAGACCAGGCTGGCCTCAAACTCACCGAGATCTGCCTGCCTTTGCCTCCCAAGTGCTGGGATTAAAGGTAAGCGCCACCACCACCACCTGGCCCTATTTTATAATTTTAAGAAAACTATAATCTATATAGATTTATTTATGTGCAGAATAAAATTTCATTACATTTGTTTGTTTGTTTGTTTGTTTGTTTGTCTACTTTGTGTATGCATCAGGGAGGTCATGAGCAGAAGTGAGGAGGGCTTTGTAGTAGTGATTCTGCCCTTCTGTCATGTAGATCTCGGGCCTCAAACTCCAGTTGTCAAGCTTGGAAACAAGTACCTTAACCTCCCAAGCTATCTCACTGACCTACTAGGAAAAAAAAAGAATTTTATGGATTTGAACAAAATTAATAGTGATTTCTTAAATTTTATGTATAGTGAAGCTATTTCCATTTTGAGAAAGAAATCATAGGCTATATTGACTCTTTGTGAATTGTACTTACTATGAGTAAGCCTGCCTTTTATCAATTCACAGATGTCATTTTTCATCACTCTAAGGATTTATTTCTATCTCTAAACACAAAGTTTGTGTTATATGCCCTTCTTAGTTATAGCCCCTCTGGAAAGATTCAAATTAGTAGGGATTAACATATATGAAATTTCAATATTCAATTAGTCGGGACCTATAAAAAGGGTAATTTTATATGTCTTGTGTATTGTTTGAAGTCTGACCTAATTCTATGATTCTCAACTTGGAAGATCCTAACTAATGAATCACCCTGTAAATAGTGAATTCTTTCTATTCACTGTCCTTGGAATTTCCATCCCTATCTCATAGAGGCAACTGTGATGTTATGACAAGAACTCTAGATAAAGTCAGGTATATTATATTTTAAAGCATTATTGAGGTGTATTTGAGTAGAAACAGACAACATATTTGAAGTCTTAAATTGGATTATTTTTGGCATAAAAGCATATCACGATTAAGATGGTAAATATTTCAATCAGCCCAAAAGGGATTATTTACATACTTTTATAATCCACCCTTTCTGCAACATCCATTCCCAGACAACTACTACTGACCTGCTTTTTCTCACTACATATTTAGTTACAATTTTCAGTGGTTTATATTAACGGATTCACAAAGTATGTATTCTTTAAAATTTGGATGCTTTAATGTTCTACAATTGTTTTTGATCCATGTATACTATTTTCCTTTTTAAAAGTTTGTTACTTTATCCCCCCGTGTGTGTGTGTGTGTGTGTGTGTGTATATACACATTATAATATGGTGCATGTGTGGAGGTCTGATCAGAGAAGAACTTGAGGTAGTTGATTCTTTTCTTTTTGGTTGTTGTGTTTGTCAGCAATCGCCTTTATGCACTGAGCAATTCTGAAAGCTTTACTTATTACTTTCATTGTCATTCATATCAGTAGGAGCCCTTGGATTATACCTTGACAATTTTATTAATTTTGTTATTTAAACACTCCCAGATCTAGCCACTGTAATTTCTTTTGTTTGCTTGCTTTTTTAAATTTTTATTTTACACGTCGATCTCAGTTCCCTCTCCCTCCCTCACTTACTCCCTCCCTCCTCCCCTCTCTCACCCCCTCACATGCACCCTGACCACCCTTCCCTCCCATCCCCCCCACTCCACATGTAGTGATGCCATCCATGAGGGGTCATCTAAATCTGTCAAGTCATTTGAAGTAGAGATTAGAACTTCTCTCCTGTCTCTTCTCTCCTGTCTCTAGGTTAAGGGGCTATCCCTCCATTGGGGATGTGCCCGCAAGGTCCTTTTGTGCCCCAAGAATATATGCTGGTTCCACTGTCTACTGCCATACCACCCTGAACGCAGCCGATCTCGTCTGTTTGCTTGCTTTTGATTTGAATGCTTCTCCGGTTCTTGACATCACAAAAAGCTCTACACATATCTTGCTTATTTCTTTCTCCAGACTTAATTAACCATAGGTCCTTGGTTGCCTTTTCAGAGAATATTATTACAAACTATGATATGAGCACTCACTATATTCATTTTTTTAACATTGTTGTTTAGTCACACACACATTTTTGTAATTATTTAGTAGGGTCACAGCTGTAGTGGAGTCATTTCCCTCAGAATGAATTGTATCTTGAGTCTAGCCCAAGCCTAATTTTGATTCAATTTTCATTACACTTTGGAATGTAAACTTTGGAACTGATGCTAGAAAGAGTCAAGAATGTTGAGCCTACTTGGAGGGACTCAACACATTTTGCATGTCAGAAGAACTTTTGAAATAGTAATGAAGCAAAGAAAGGTGCTATGGATTAAATGTGTGTTCTTTCCCATAAGCATTATTAATTAGGCCATGAGGGCAAATGGGAGAATTAGTTCTTTGTGAAAAACTAAAATATTGAGATGTTTTACTATAGTAGTAGAAATGGTTTGAGACAAGAAACAATAGATAGTCTGCATTCCCCTCCTCTATTCTTCCTATGATAAGAGTTTCCTAAGTTGTCCAGGCTGGGCTTGAGTTCCCAATAACCCAGTTTCCTCCTCCCAAATATTGGTTATAACTGTGCACCTCATTTTTATTTAGTTTTCCCAAATTTTGTTCATGTATTTCTGTCTCAAGTATAATTCAGACTGACCTTGAGCTCAAAACGTAACCAAAGCTAGTGTTGAATTCCTGATCCTCTTACCACCATCTTCCAAATGCTTGGATTCCAAGCACTAGCTACCATGCCTTGCTTATCAGCTTGTTTCTCAAGGCAAAAATGTTCTGGGTGTTAATTGCATAAACACATGACTATCACTGGTACTATGGAAGTATACACTTAAAATGGCTGTGATGACTAACTGTGGTTGTCAATTTGACAAAACCTGATCAACTAAATCCCAAGCAGCTAGACACACTTGTGAGGGATTCGTCTCAATTGAATCAATTGAGGTGGGAAGGTTCACCCTAAATCTGCATTATTTGGGTTCAGAGGACCCATCATAAATCCAGGCCACACCTTCAGTTCCACATGAAAGAATGTAGAGAAAGAAGCTTCTCCTTTTTGCCCGCTAAAACTCAACCCTGCTATCATGTTCATGTTTCCTGGCACTGAGGAATTTTTTTGCTGGTATTAGAATCCACTTCGCTAGACTTATAAGGTAGACTGAAGACCAGCGAGACAACCAGCCTGAGCCTGAACAACTGCTGGGTCTTTGGCCTTTCCTGTCAGGAGACAACTATTGTTGGGCTAGCCAGATCGTAGCCTCTAAACCACTCTAAT